>NC_133116.1:18295151-18404260 GCF_022965805.1 Primulina eburnea
TTCTTCTGATGGTTCTTTACGACTTAATGGTCGGCTGGTAGTTCCCGATGATTCTGATTTGAAATCTGCCATTATTCGAGAAGCACATTGTAGTAAATACAGTATTCACCCTTGAGGTCGGAAGATGTATTTGACATTGAGACCTCAATTCTGGTGGAAACGTATGAAGAAGGACAATGCTGAGTTTATTTCGAAATGTCTTGTCTGCCAGCAAATGAAAGCCGAAAGAATGAAACCGAGAGGATTCTCCATAGTCTTGAAATCCCGAAATGGAATTGGGAACATATTGCTATGGATTTTGTGACTCATTTACCTCGTTCGCCTAAGGGCTGTGATGCTATTTGGGTCATTATTTATCGGCTTTCGAAATCTGCGCATTTTATTCCGTATGAACGGACTTATCCTTATAAGAGAATGACCCGTTTATACATTGAGAATGTTGTGAGACTGCATGGTGTGCCAGTCTCAATTGTATCAGATCGTGATCTCAGGTTTGCTTCTAAATTCTGGGGTAGTTTTCAGGAGGCGATGGGTACGCGTTTTACTATGAGTACTGCTTATCACCCTCAAACTGATGTCCAGACTGAGCGTACGATTCAAACGTTAGAGGATATGTTGCGTACTGTTGTGATGGACTTCAGAATGGGATGGCAAGATGCCTTACCATTGGTTGAATATTCTTATAATAATAGCTTTCAGACGAGTATCGGTATGGCACCGTTTGAAGCTCTATATGGGAGACAATCTAGATCACCGTTATTCTGGGATTAAATTGGGGAGAGACAATTGACTGGACCTGAAATGATACAGGAAATGAACGATAAGGTTCAGTTGATTCGGCAGCGGATGAAAGCTGCTCAGGATCGTCAAACGAGTTATGCAAAGAAACGAAGACGACCCTTGGAATTCCAGAAGGGTGACAGAGTATTTTTGAAAATATCTCCCTTTAGAGGCACTGTTCGATTCGGCATGCGAGGGAAGTTATCTCTGTAAAAGCCCTAAAACTGCTAGCTTGAAAATTTGCGGAAAATTAAAAATTTTCTTTTTAAAAGAACTTAATTGGCCTTTCTCATAAGATCAAATGATGAATCGAGTTCAATGTTTAAAATAAAAGCAGCGGAAGAAAATAATTGTTTTCCAACAACAACAATTTAAAAAAAATGTTCGATGACTGATAAAAAATTTGTTTGCGGAATAAAATAAACACTTCTGCACTGAGGTCCTCGGGTGCCACTACTGCCGACCCAAGCTGGCTCACTGGTCCCCGCCCTCGGCCCTGGCCTCATCAGTACCTACAACAATCAAGTCTAGTGAGTCTAAAGACTCAGCATGCATATATCGCAGGTAACGAGTAAAAATCTGAATTATAATAAGCATGGGATAAAATTTCATGTCATGAGGCATGCTGAAAATAAACTGATCTGAGCAATTATAATACGTGCATAACTGAACTGATAATCGCAGTAAAAATATTTGCTCCTTGGAGCCTGTACTGAAATAATTGATAAAATTTTCTGTTGAGATTATGTCTTTACGCCTGTGGCCACTGCACTAAGCTGAACTGATCGGTAACTGACTACCGGGGAGCCTGAAACTGAGCTGGCGGTCACTGAAGACCCGATGGTACCAACCTGAACTGAGCGGTCACTGGTGACCTGATGGTACCAACCTGAACTGAGCGGTCACTGGCGACCGTATAAATAATGCTCCCACATAGTGAATGCACCACAAGCCATATCGCATAAATCTCAAAAATAATCATTTTTTGTTTTCATGCACGTAAAATAATTAACTGGCGATAATGAAAATATCCAGTTGGGTCACTGGCGACCGTATAAATAATGCTCCCACATAGTGAATGCACCACAAGCCAGTTCAGGTTGGTACCATCGGGTCTTCAGTGACCGCCAGCTCAGTTTCAGGCTCCCCGGTAGTCAGTTACCGATCAGTTCAGCTTAGTGCAGTGGCCACAGGCGTAAAGACATAATCTCAACAGAAAATTTTATCAATTATTTCAGTACAGGCTCCAAGGAGCAAATATTTTTACTGCGATTATCAGTTCAGTTATGCACGTATTATAATTGCTCAGATCAGTTTATTTTCAGCATGCCTCATGACATGAAATTTTATCCCATGCTTATTATAATTCATATTTTACTCGTTACCTGCGATATATGCATGCTGAGTCTTTAGACTCACTAGACTTGATTGTTGTAGGTACTGATGAGGCCAGGGCCGAGGGCGGGGACCAGTGAGCCAGCTTGGGTCGGCAGTAGTGGCACCGAGGACCTCAGTGCAGAAGTGTTTATTTTATTCCGCAAACAAATTTTTTATCAGTCATCGAACATTTTTTTTAAATTGTTGTTGTTGGAAAACAATTATTTTCTTCCGCTGCTTTTATTTTAAACCTTGAACTCGATTCATCAGTTGATCTTATGAGAAAGGCCAATTAAGTTCTTTTAAAAAGAAAATTTTTAATTTTCCGCAAATTTTCAAGCTAGCAGTTTTAGGGCTTTTACAATTTGTATCAGAGCCGACCTCTCTTAGTACGGTGTGGTTCGGGGACGAACCAAGCGGAAGCTGGTGGGCATGTGAGGCCCGGGGCCGAAGAGGGCGGGGGGTGAACGCCGGTGCCATCAGTTGCACGGACAATGAGCGGCTCCTGGCAGGCTTCTAGGTGAAGGGAACATGAATGAACCGACCCACACGGGAATGAGAGGGATTCCGAGACTGGGCAATGTAATGGACTGAACAGTTGAAGAGGGCTTAAAAGATTTGATTGGTACTACTCATATCACGAAGGTGCATCTTCTTTTCGGTAGCTCATCACATAAGAACTCCAAAGTTAAGCGTGCTTGACTTGGGGCAATTTTGGGATGGGTGACCTCCTGGGAAGTTTCCTAGGGTGCGTGTGAGTGAGGACATAAGTACGCTGGAAAGAGTCGTCTTGGTAAAGTGAGGACAGTCGTCAAATCTGGGGCGTTACAATCTCTGTTAGAGTAGGTGCACGTCGAGCCAAGTGTTGGCCGACTGTTCACGATGAAACTCTTTGTATAAACGATATTTATTTTAATAATATTTGAATTTATTAATTTGGCGCATCTTTATCTTTATACCCATGCTAGTTGCATAGATAAAGTCCTTGAATATACAAATAGTAGAAAGAATATGAGATGCTCATATGATGAGTATCATGAAACTCATGTTTGGAATACTGTATATTCTAAACCGTTCCTAGTCGATTCAGCCGCCACTAAGAAGGATAAAGGCCGCTCGAGTTAGAGACTAGTATCTGCGATGTGAGTACCATGTTTCATTGGTAGGGGATATTCTGATGTCCGAGCATGCAGATAGGTGCTCCTGGTAGAGTGCACTGAATAACCCTCTATAAAGGACTTTCCAAGTGGTTCTCACTTATCGAGTGGAAAAGTCCTAGTTTATGGTTGTACACCATTAGTCCTTATGACCCGGGACAACATTGAGACTCTATATGCTAGCGTTTCACTTTGACTTGTTTACCGACTCTTATGGGGTCATCAGGTGACAAGGTTGGGTGTTACGGTGAAACATATAGGAGTCGATGCATTGTAGCCGGGGATTCACCGCTTACCTACGGGTATGGATATCCTATGTGTTTTTCATGTATGTGTGGGTTGAAATCTCTGATCAGAGTATGGTGGTAATTATGAAAGGGGTTTCATAGATTACACCATCGATGCAACCACAACATGACACATAGTATCGATTCATTGACAACTCTCGATAAACCAATAGTTGTCGAATCGGTCGGGATATATGAGTTGAAGGGATCGTACTGTACGCTAACCATAATTGAATGGTTCTTGCAGGCACTATCATGTGATACCTAGGGAATCACGTAAGCGATGCTGCTAGGCGTTTAACGTGATTGGTTGGGTACTATCAGACTTGAGTTCTGACGTTCTTATTATCAAGGTGTTGATAAGTAAGAATGGGGCAATTGGGTATGCTCGAATAAGGACATGTTTAGTCCGAATCACATGGAGATGTGAACCCACGGCTAGTCGTATCAATGAACCATTGAGGGCCACACAAGTACTTGCTTTGTAAATCCCGATGAGAAGTAAAATAGTTCAATGTGTTGAACGGCTTATAAATAAGTTTATAAGCGTAAAGAAAAATAGAAGTATGACTTCTAAGAGAGAAATATAAATTTTAATTTATGGAAGTGTTCCTAAGATTAAAATTTGGCCAAGTAAATAATGTAGTTGAAAATTGTGATTTTCATAAACATTGTTGTGGACTAAATTAAATTAATTCAAGTGTTGAATTAATTAAACACTAGTGGACCTAGTAGAGTCCAAATAATTAAATTAATTCAAGTGTTGAATTAATTAAATAATATTGAGTCTTGTAGAGCTCAATTAAAATAATTATTTAACTAGTGGGACTTGAATAAATTCAAGTAGTATTTAATTAATCTCAAATGTGTTTGAGATAATTAAAATTTAGTCCATGGTTTTTTAATGTGTTAAAAAACCATATAATATATGAGAGACATGCTAAGGTTTGCATGTTTGGGAGGTGAAGAGTTGTTTATTACTTTTTATTAAAAAAATTCAAAAGCATGCACCTTTTTGCTTTTTGCTTTTCACACAACCAAGACAAGGGGATTAACTCACTCTCCCTCATTCTCTCCCACCCTTGGCCGAAATCTCATTGTTTTTCTCTCAAAAATTTTCTTCTTGTTTTGTTCTTCAATTTGTTGGAGAACAAAATTTCTCTTTGAAAAATCCTCAAGTTTTCTAGTGCAAAACTTGAGGGGATTTACCTTGTTAAGTGGTGGGCCTAATTCTTGAAGGGGAAGGAAGCTTGTAGACTTGTCTTGCCAAAGAAGAGCTTAGTTGCTAGTCAACTAAGTTGGAGTCATCATCAACTTTTTAAGGTTGATAGGTAAATCACTTGAACATCCTATGTATGTGATTATTTTGTAAATATTGCACAATATCAAAGGGGGCCGAAATTTATGTGCTTCAAAAATGAAATTTTTGCTTCCGTTGCATTTCCGGCCTCCGTAACCTGTCCGCTTTCAAGTGGTATCAGAGCAATGGTTACGGTTTTGGTGTAATATTTACGTAATATTATGTTGAGATCAATTTCTAACCGCTTGAGAATTTTTGGTGCAAGGAATCCACAAGGCCGAAAATTTTTGGAATCAAAACAAAAAAAAAATATATTTTTTCGGGCAGCATGTTGCTGCCCGAGCTGCCCTGAAATTTCGGGCAGCAAAGGGCAGCCCGAGGGGCTGCCCGAAAAAGTGCAAGTTTTTTTTTAAATAAAAAAAAAAAATTTTGTTGCCGAAATCCGGCGACGGAGCTCCGGCGACGGCGATGACGACTAGGGTTTCCAAAAGTGTTTTGGAAAATCTTAGTGTCATGGGCCTTGAGATGTTGAGCCATTGGATGGCCAACATAATTTGTGAAATTTAAATGGGCCAAAATATTTTTGGTGAAAAATGGTTTTTGGGCCCTTAAGTTTAAATTTACAATTGTTGCACATATTTTCTCATAAAATAAATAATTGAAGTAGGACTTTAATTATTTATAGTAAATTGTGATTTACAAGAAATTCGATTATAAATAAATTAATTTGAAAGTAGACAAAGGAGTTTGTATACTTTGTTAATTTAATTTATAATTGTGGCGGTTAGTGATTGGATCAAGATATATAATATTGGATCAATTAATTATTGTGATAATTAATTGATGGTGTATGATATGTGATATTATGCATGAAGGATGATCAAAAGCCCAAGCCCAATTTGCTAGGTGTATGCTAGGATATTTGTGTTGAATGATTGTAATAATTATCAATTTAAAGTGGGCTTGGTTTATAGCCCGTTCCCACCCCATGAGATGTATCCCTATGTGCCATGGATATTTAATTGTAAATATTAGAATAGTGGAAGATCAAGATTGGAAGATGGTGGCCTTGGTGATTATGAAGATCAAAGACATGTAATATTGGATGCTAATGTAATAATGTAGTTGCATTTGCATCCCTTGCATTTACCCTAGGATTGGACCTAGGCCCGTGTTTAGCTCACACGGGCCATTAGTATTGGGGCAATTGATCATCCTTGTACTGTTTTCTATTTATAATATATGCATGATATGTTATAAATAATGAGTATGTGCGTTATTATTATGATAATAACAAAGTTGCATGAATCCGGCAAACATACGATCAAACATGGCGAGCTTTTAAAATAAAATTAATGATGAGACCTTTCAAAATTAAAAACCCTCATTTTGAATAAGATTCAAAATTAATATCAAGTCCGAAAAGGGGAATTATAAATTTGTTTATAATTTCCTTGTCTTCCATCGACAATGGATGCATGATGAACGCTACCCGTACTCGGGGCTCGGCTCATATTATTGAGGGGGCCCTGGGTGCCGGAAAGCTGTGATATCCATTGACATAGTGATGTGAACTACGTGGAACTCCCATGATTTCGGTTCATATTATTGAGGGAACTCATGGCGACCGTCCATTAAGGTTCAATATCGATGGGTTAGGCTTGACACGTGAAGATGAACGACGTCATATTATTAGGTCCTAATCAAACGTGAGACAAAAGTATACGTAGAGGGTTGCATAGCGATGCAATTGGAAAGTACCTTTTAGGAATTGTGATTGGCCGATATTATTCGGGATCACAATTCGCTAATTGGACCTTACGTACCTACTGAGGAAAGTGTTTCCCGTTTTCACTAGAGGGTAGTGAAAATGTCAAAACAGTGGGAGCGATAATTTATAAAGTAAAAGTCCAAACTTTATATCTTATTAAATATTTTAAAATAGTCATTAACATTTATCTGTTTTACTTTTCAGTACAAATCTTTGACAATGTCATCAATTCGCAACCCGTTTTCCGTTATTCTCGAAAAACACGTTCTAACCGGACCTAACTATATCACTTGGCTAAGAAATCTAAAGATTGTCTTAAACTCAGAGAAAATCGCATACACACTGACTGAGTCGCCCCCTGCTGAGGCTCCGACTAGCTGCACTCCTGAGGAATTGCAGACCTACAAGGATTGGTGCGACCATGACTTGAAGGCAAGGTGTTATATGCAGGCTTCGATGAATGATGAGCTGCAAAGGCGATTCGAGGATGCAAAGAATGCTGCTGACATTCATATGCACCTCAAGGAGCTCTTCAGGGAGCAGACTCGGCCTTTGAGGCATGCCACAGTAAAGGAGCTCATCACTTTACGCATGCGAGATGGGACTTCGGTCTATGAGCATGGCCTAAAGTTGATTGGGCTCGTGGACAAGCTCGTTGGCATGGATTTGGTATTGCCTTCGGAGTTGACCATTGATGTGTTGCTGCTGTCCCTGCCTAGCTCTTTCGATCCTTTTGTCGTGAACTTCAATATGAACAAGCTCGAGCCCAGCCTTGAAGAGTTGGTGAACATGCTTGTGACCTTTGAGTCCACAATCAAAAAGGAGAAGTCGGTTCTTTATGTGGCCTCTTCATCTGGCACGAAGACCGGTCCACCTGGGAAGGGAAAGAAGCGTTCTTTCGAGCGCCCCAAGAAGAGCGAGGCCTTGAAGAGGCAGACTCCGAGTCCCGTAGTGGCAGCCGCGCCAGCCAAGGCTGAGAAGACGGTTGACATCTGTCATCACTGCAAGAAGCATGGACATTGGAAGCGTAACTGCAGGGAATATCTTGCGCAGAATGGTTCTGGCAAAGGTATGTTCTTTATTGAAGTAAATATCTCGATTAACTCTACTTCTTGGGTATTGGATACCGGCTGTGGCTCACATCTCTGTAATGATTTGCAGGCGATGGGAAGAAGTAGAAGGCTCCGAGAGGGTGAGACCTTCTTGAGGATGGGCAATGGAGCAAGAGTTGCTGCCAAAGCCGTATGAGATGTTTGTTTAATTTTGAACAATGATTTTAAGTTTGTATTAAGATATGTTTTGTTCGTACCAGACTTGATTAAAAACATTATTTCCATTCCTATGCTTGATATTGATGGATTTTCTTGTTTATTTGGCAAAGGTGTTTGCAATATTTACAAGAATGAATGTTTAGTTGGTACCGGTGAACTTGAAAACAATCTCTACACCTTAAAATTAAAAGATATTCCACTTAACAATGTCCAAACGATAACAACAACAAATAAGCGCAAACAAGATACTCTTAATTCGGCACAATTATGGCATGCTCGATTAGGTCATATTTCCCTAAGAAGGATGAACAAGCTAGTGGGAGTTGGCATGTTTGATATGTCCGATATTAATCCTCTCACGACTTGTGAATCCTGTCTAAAAAGAAAGATGACCGAAATTCCCTTTAAGGGCCATGCGGAGCGAGCCAAAGGGTTATTGGATTTGATCCATACCGATGTGTGCGGTCCGCTTAGCATCACCACTAAGCATGGACATTCCTACTTCATCACCTTTACCGATGACTTTTCGAGGTATGGGTATGTGTATTTGATGAAATACAAGTCTGAAGCCTTTGAAAGGTTCAAAGAATTCAGAAGTGAAGTAGAGAAGCAATTGGGACGAAGCATCAAGACACTTCGATCGGATCGAGGTGGTCAGTACTTGAGTGCCGAGTTCCAAGAGTATCTTAGAGAGAATGGGATTCTCTCGCAGTGGACTCCGCCTGCTACACCGCAGTTGAATGGTGTTTCGGAGCGTCGTAACCGGACTTTGATGGACATGGTTCGGTCTATGATGGGGTTCACGGAGTTGCCGCCATCCTTTTGGGGATATGCGCTTGAAACAGCGGCACTGTTGTTGAACAATGTCCATACAAAGGCAGTTGACAAGACTCCATATGAGATATGGATGGGTAAGCCTCCCAAGTATTCTTATCTTAGAATATGGGGGTGCCCTGCTTATGTGAAGCAGACAGTGGGAGATAAATTGGATAGTCGATCCATTTTATGCTACTTTGTGGGATATCCAAGGAATTCCGTTGGATATTGTTTCTATCATCCCCAAGAGACAAAGGTGTTTGTTTCTAGGAATGCAACCTTTTTGGAAAAGGAATTTCTATTGGATAGAAAGGGCGAGATGATAGAACTCGAAGAGGTTCGAGAGACACCCACAGTTGTAGAACCCACACCCAATGAGCTAAGTGAGGAGATACAAGCTCCTAGAAGATACGAGAGGGTCTCGAGACCACCTGTAAGGTATGGTCTGCTTCTTGAAGAGGGCCATGATGAGCCTAATCTTGGATGTGATCCAAGGACCTTCAAGGAAGCGTTATCGGATGCCGATTCATCCAAATGGCTTGAAGCAATGGAATCTGAGATGAATTCCATGCATTCGAACCAAGTGTGGAATCTTGCGGATCCACCTGAGGGAACTGTTCCCATAGGGTGTAAATGGATTTACAAGAGGAAACTTGGGGCGGATGGGAAGGTATTGACCTTCAAGGCGCGATTGGTCGCAAAAGGGTATACTCAAAGGCAAGGTGTTGACTATGAGGAAACCTTTTCTCCAGTTGCGATGTTCAAGTCCATTAGGATATTGCTAGCCATAGCTGCATGGTATGACTATGAGATATGGCAGATGGATGTGAAGACAGGCCTTCCTTAATGGGGATATTAAGGAAGAAATTTACATGTCTCAACCTGAAGGGTTTACATCTATCGGAAGTGAGCATATGGTATGCAAACTTCAAAGATCTATTTATGGTCTTAAGCAGGCATCGAGGAGCTGGAACCTCAGATTCGATAGTACAATCAAAGAGTTTGGTTTTACTAAGAATCCTGAGGAACCCTGTGTGTATAAGAAGGTCAGTGGGAGTGCTGTGACATTCCTTGTTCTTTATGTTGATGACATTCTACTCATTGGGAATGATGTAGGAATGTTGCAATCAACAAAGATATGGTTAGCAAGTAAGTTCTCAATGCAGGACTTGGGTGAAGCATCTTTTGTATTGGGAATACAGATCTATAGAGATAGATCAAGAAGATTGCTTGGTCTCACCCATTCCACATACATTGATACCATCGTAAAGCGGTTCTCGATGGATGAGTCCAAGAGAGGACATCTACCAATGTGTCATGGCGTGTCCCTATCCAAGTCTATGTCTCCCAAGACTGATGCAGAGATAGCGACGATGACACGAATTCCGTATGCTTCGCCTATTGGTAGTATCATGTATGGGATGATATCTACACGTCCTGACGTGGCATTTGCACTAAGTGTAGTGAGTAGATATCAATCCAACCCTGGTCTTCCACACTGGAAAGCTGTGAAAGACATCCTCAAGTATTTGAGAAGGACCAATAAGTTGTTCTTGGTCTATGGGGGTGGAGAACTGAAATTGGAAGGCTATACCGACTCTAGCTTGCAAAGCGATGTTGATGATTCGAAGTCAACCTCCGGATTTATTCATGCTCAATGGTGGTGCTGTCTCTTGGAAGATGTGGGGACTCGGGCTCTAACTCAATTCATTTGGGATTTAATTGGATCTTTGTTCGAAAATGTGGGTCAAAAATTTGCTTTTAACATTAATTCAAATGTAAAGTCAAAGCATAACATTGTCTTTATAAGACATAAATAACGTAATGTACATACATGTCTGTCTAGTACAACCATACACTAGTGTTTGCATACCAACTACAACATAGGTGATACAAGTCTAAATAGAAACCACTAGAAGTCTTCCATGCCCGAGATCTCCACGCTATCATCAACCTCTCATCTAGCTCGTGACCCAGATCCTGCCCCACCTGTTGCCATGCACACATACAGACACGACAACAGCCGGATAACTCCGGTGAGAACATATCCCAGTATAAAACATGGATGCATGCAATGTAAAAATCATATACAAATGCATGACAGATATCAAGTAACATGGATGTAAATTTAAACATGTAGAAGAATACAAATCTGTATTCAACATTTAAATCTTGACTCGACTCATTTCTAATCTAGGGATCCCGTATGAATAAGACGGTCTGTCACCTACCCAACCACTCGGGGCAACGGTACGTCTTATTCCTAGACTTCGGTCAACTCTGTATCGAGGGTCTGCACATATAGCAAATCTGCTCCTATGCGTCGATACACCGAAACGTCTAGTTTTGGCAAGTCTGCCAATATCTCCTATCTCAGGACTCGAATATAAATCAATAAACAAGGCATTACATAATGAAATGTAATAACAATCTAGTATGTGATTTAGGGAAACTCGTATCAAATCTGAATCGAGTTGTGCAATCCCGTGACCACATGAATTATACCTTTCGTCGCACAATGTCTGTCGAGATCTTGAAATCGGAATGTCGAGTCTGACAATAATAACTCTGAAAGGCAATGTAGACATACATTCTATCAATATACAGTTCAAGCAACTCATATACAAATCAATACTCGGTTTTGATATAACTTGACGGCATAACGGCGTAGTCTCGCGATACCGCTAACTCAAACAATAATAATCTCTCATCAAAACCCAATGTGACATGCTCAATTCTTCCCAACCAATTCAATATACATGCTGGAATTTCGAAATAACCACGTACGGTATCCGAAAATCAAACCGGTAACGAATATATCAAACTCAACATGTCAAGAACACATCTTTTCAACACAATCATAATTTCTCCAACACATATATTTCGAAACATGCTGTAAATGAATAATACTTACATCCTTTGCTAGTTCTTGTTGCAAGGATCACAAATCCGGGCTTGGAATTAAAATCAGATGAACAAATCTTGCACAATCTCAAATCTAAAATGAAAAAGCTTGAAGGAACAAGGCTTGCTCTCGGTTCTTGTTGTCTGAATGAAGGAAAGTGAAGACAACACATTATATATATTGCATGTAATCTCATACGTGTCTTCTTTAAAATTTTACACATTTCAGGCGGCGCTCGGGCGGTAAGAATGTACCGCTCGGGCGCGACAGTCTCTGTCCAACACTTTTCGAATGACACTTTGGCGCTCGAGCGGTCAAAATGTACCGCTCGGGCGCGGAAGGTTCTGTCCAAAGCATAACATTGTTGAACAATGGCGCTCGGGCGGGACTTTTCTACCGCTCGGGCGCCACTGAATCTGTTCCAACATTGTACCCTTCACATTTTTAACATTTCCGGGCATTACATTTCTCCCCCTCTTAGATATAAGTTCGTCCTCGAACTTGCAAGCATCAACTCAGGGCGTATATAAACAGCAGTGTAAACAAAAGCTGAATAAATACTTACATCATGTGAATAACTCAGGATATCTCTGTCTCATATCAGACTCTGTCTCCCAAGTTGCTTCCTCGATGCCATGACGACTCCACTGAACCTTCACAAGCGGAATGGTCTTGGTTCTAAGTTGTTTCTCTTTCCGATCAAGAATCTGTATCGGTCTTTCCACATAGCTCAGAGTTTGATCTAACTCGGCTTCGTCAGGCTGAATGACATGAGATTCATCCGGCATGTATTTGCGCAACATCGATACATGAAACACATCATGTATACCGGACAGTGAAGGAGGAAGAGCAAGTCTGTAAGCTCAATCGCCAATCTTCTCAAGGATCTCGTACGAACCAACGTATTTAGGAGACAACTTTCCTCGCTTGCCAAATCTGACAACGCCTCTGAAAGCTGAAATCTTCAAAAATACTCTGTCTCCCTGCTCAAATACCAACGGTCTGCGTCTGACATTGGCGTATTTCGCTTGCCTATCTTGTGCTGTCTTCATTCGTTTCTGAATGATCTTCACTTTTTCGGTCATCTCACGAATCATATCAGGTCCCAACTCTGGTACCTCGGAGATATCATCCCAGTACAACGGAGATCTGCACTTCTTTCCGTATAAAGCTTCGAACGGTGCCATCTCAATGCTAGTCTGATAGCTGTTGTTGTATGAAAACTCACACAACGGCAATGAATCTTGCCAACTAGTACCAAAGTCTAGTACTACAGCTCTCAGCATGTCCTCTAAAGTCTGGATAGTCCGCTCTGACTGTCCGTCCGTCTGAGGATGATAAGCAGTGCTCAGGTGTAAAGTCGTACCCAAAGCCTGCTGTAAGCTGTGCCAGAAGTGAGAAGTAAATCGTGGATCACGATCTGATACGATCGACTTCGGCACACCGTGCAATCTGATGACCTCTCTGACATACAATTCTGCCATCTGATCGTGTCGATAGGTCATCCTGTACGGAATAAAGCACGCGGATTTGGTCAGTCTGTCTATCACAACCCAAATCGCGTCACAGCCCCGCGAAGATCGAGGTAATTTCGTCACGAAATCCATGGAAATGTGGTCCCATTTCCATTCAGGAACAGACAAACTCTGAAGTAATCCTCCGGGCTTCTTTCTTTCTGCCTTCACCTGCTGGCAATTCAGACATTTAGACACAAATTCTGCAATGTCTGTTTTCATTTGTTTCCACCAGAATTGCGTCTTCAAATCATTGTACATCTTCCTGCCACCAGGATGAATGCTGAACCGACTACAGTGTGCCTCTGACATGATCTGTCGTCTCAATTCTGGAACCTCTGGCACAACTAAGCGGTTATTCACATACAGAACAGAATCTCTAACCTGATACTCTGATATATGACCAGCTCTGACCATATCAATCGACCTCTGAATGTTCGGATCAGTTCTTTGTGCTTCTTTGATCCTCAAAATCAGATCTGGCTCAATCTGAATCGCAGCAAGTCGCAACGGTCTACTCTCTGTATCAAATGTCAATTCAGACAAGCAACAATCTTCTACTAAATTCGATACACCTACAGTCGACAAGGAAAGAGCACATACCTTTCGACTCAAGGCGTCTGCCGCTGCATTCGACTTCCCTGGATAGTACTTGATCTCGCAATCAAAATCTTTCAACAGATCAAGCCATCGTCGCTGCCTCATGTTCAACTCTGATTAAGAAAAGAGGTACTTCAAGCTCTTATGATCAGAGTAGATCTCAAATTTCTCGCATACAGGTAATGACGCCAGATCTTGAGTGCAAAGACAATCGCCGCCAATTCAAGATCATGAATCGGATAGCGGGTCTCGTGCGGCTTCAGCTGTCTAGAGGCGTATGCTATCACGTGCCCTTGCTGCATAAGAACACACCCTAACCCTCTGTGAGATGCGTCACAGTATACAACAAACTCACCTATACCTGAAGGAATCGTCAAGACAGGTGCACTAGTCAGCCTCTTTTTCAACTCTACAAAACTGGCTTCACAATCTTCGGACCACACAAATGGCATGTTTTTCTGTGTCAACTGGGTGATAGGCTTCGCTATACTGGAGAAATCTCGGATAAAAAGACGATAATACCCGGCTAGACCCATGAAACTGTGTATCTCAGGCACAGAAGTCGGTCTCGGCTAACTGATAACAGCCTCAACTTTACTCGGATCTACCGCAATACCATCTCCAGATATAATGTGACCCAAGAAGACGACCTGTCTCAGCCAGAATTCGCACTTGGACAGTTTAGCATACAACTGCTCTTTTCTCAAAGTTTTCAATACAATCCTCAGGTGATCTGCATGCTCAGTCAAATTCTTCAAATATACCAAAATATCATCAATGAACACAATCACAAAATCATCTAAATATCTCTGAAAAATGCGGTTCATCAAACTCATAAATACCGCTGGTGCATTCGTTAAACCGAAAGGCATAACAACAAACTCGTAATGTCCATACCTGGTTCGGAATGCAGTCTTCGGAATATCAATGTCTCTAACTCTGAGCTGATGATACCCTGATCTCAAATCAATCTTCGAGTATACAGACGATCCCTGTAACTGATCAAACAATTCGTCGATGCGAGGCAAAGGATACTTGTTCTTCACTGTTGCCTTGTTCAACTGCCTATAATCAATACACAGTCGCATCGAACCATCTTTCTTTCGAACGAATAGCACCGGAGCACCCCAAGGTGATACACTCGGTCTAATGTACCCCTTGGACAGAAGATCTTCCAACTGTGCTTTCAACTCTTTCAATTCAACAGGCGCCATCCTATACGGAGCTCTCGAATAGGAACACTGCCTGGCACAAGATCTATGCTAAAATCTACCTCTCGAACTGGAGGCAACCCTGGAATCTCATCTGGGAACACATCTGCAAACTCGCACACAACTGGCAGATCTGCCAATGCTGGGCTCGACTTCAGTAGATCTACTGAATATACGAGAAAGCCCTCTGCTCCTCTCTGAAGCAATCTACTCATAGTCAGAGCAGATACTAAGGGAATCCGAGATCTGGAACCCTTGCCGTAGAATTTCCACTCATCTGTCATCTCGGGTCTGAATCTGACAATCTTGTGGAAACAGTCTACAGTGGCCCTGTACTTGGTCAACATGTCTATACCAACTATACAATCAAAATCAGCTAAACCAAGTACTACACAATCAAGATCAATCTCATGCCCCTCAAACTGAAGCATACAGTGTCTAACAGTAGTCACAGATATCAACCCACTCCCCAACGGAGAAGCTATAGACACTACCGTAGACATCGACTCAACAGGCAATGCATGTCTCAATGCAAAATGTTCAGAGATGAATGTATGAGATGCACCTGTGTCAATCAACACATATGTAGGATAACCGCAAAGAAAACAGTTACCTGCAATGACGTCATCTTGCGCCTCCTGCGCCTGCTCCTCTGTTAGGGCAAAAACACGTGCCTGCTGTCGGGGAGGCTGACTCACCGCCTGACTACCTCTTGGTCTCTGCGGGGTCTGTGTGGAGGGTGGCTGGAAGGAGTGTACAGAGGATGCCTGTCTCTCCATCTGTGGCACTGGTGCTGATGACCCTGCACTCTGGAATCGTGGTGCACCTCTCTGGGGACAAACTCTAGCGAAGTGTCCCTGTTGCCTACAGATGTTGCAGCGTCCCATAACTCCTTGACACTGCTCCGTCGCATGTCGTCCTCCACACGAGCTACAATATACGCCACTGTAATCTGAACCCTGACCTCTCTGTCGAGATCCACTCGAACTCGATGAACTACTCCCGGACTTCTTAAACTGTTTACCCTTAGCTTTTAAAAATTCCTTCTTGCCACTACCACTAGATCCACTATCGAAACGAGGAGGAGGTGGTGGAAACTGTACGGTAGTAGGCTGTGGCGGTCTCTGCCCCTGAACACCGTAGGAAGCCCCTCGCTGCCTGATCAAGCCAGCCTCTGCTCCCTTCGCTCGGTTCAATGCCTCTGAAAAAGTACTAGGCCGGCCCGTGTTCACCAAGGTAAAGACATCGGGGTTCAGCCCGTTGATGAACTGATCGGCCACTGCCTCGTCGTTCCCGGCCACATGCGGTGCAAATCGTAACAATGCAGAAAATTTAGCCACATACTCCTCGATGTTCCACTGTCCCTGCTTCAAATTCGCAAATTCAGCTCCTTTATCTTTTCGGTAGGAAACGGGGAAGAAGCGCTGATAGAACTCATCTTTAAAGACTTTCCATGTGATATCAATGCCTCGGTGCTCCAAGGCTCTCTTCGTAGTCAACCACCAGCTCTTGGCAACCTCTTGCATCTGATGCCCTATCAGTTTCATACGTCGCTCATCAGTATATGCCAAAGACTCAAATAACATCTCGATATCATCAAGCCAGCTCTCGCACTCTACTGCACTCTCTGTGCCCTTCAGGGTAGGCGGATGGAAAGACTGAAATCTCTTCAATAAGGTCTCCATCGGCGTAGCGGTAACATCCATCTGTGCACCGGACGTGCTACCCTGCTCTGGCTGTGGTATACGTCTAGGCGGCATAAATCTGATTACCAAACTGATTAGTACACAATCAATATCATCTGTCTCAGCCCTCCTCTGATCATAGACTCTGATCGAGAATCGGTTCTGATTCAGGCTTGAAATGCTGTAAATCAATTCAGATAATACAACACAACATATAATAGAGAAAGCAATAATCATGCTAGCATCTCAAAAGCAAGTAAGATGACTCGATCTACCCCGCTCATTCTATTCTATCTCAGTCTACAGAACCTACTGCTCTGATACCACCTGTTGTGGGGACCCGGGCTCTAACTCAATTCATTTGGGATTTAATTGGATCTTTGTTCGAAAATGTGGGTCAAAAATTTGCTTTTAACATTAATTCAAATGTAAAGTCAAAGCATAACATTGTCTTTATAAGACATAAATAACGTAATGTACATACATGTCTGTCTAGTACAACCATACACTAGTGTTTGCATACCAACTACAACATAGGTGATACAAGTCTAAATAGAAACCACTAGAAGTCTTCCATGCCCGAGATCTCCACGCTATCATCAACCTCTCATCTAGCTCGTGACCCAGATCCTGCCCCACCTGTTGCCATGCACACATACAGACACGACAACAGCCGGATAACTCCGGTGAGAACATATCCCAGTATAAAACATGGATGCATGCAATGTAAAAATCATATACAAATGCATGACAGATATCAAGTAACATGGATGTAAATTTAAACATGTAGAAGAATACAAATCTGTATTCAACATTTAAATCTTGACTCGACTCATTTCTAATCTAGGGATCCCGTATGAATAAGACGGTCTGTCACCTACCCAACCACTCGGGGAAACGGTACGTCTTATTCCTAGACTTCGGTCAACTCTGTATCGAGGGTCTGCACATATAGCAAATCTGCTCCTATGCGTCGATACACCGAAACGTCTAGTTTTGGCAAGTCTGCCAATATCTCCTATCTCAGGACTCGAATATAAATCAATAAACAAGGCATTACATAATGAAATGTAATAACAATCTAGTATGTGATTTAGGGAAACTCGTATCAAATCTGAATCGAGTTGTGCAATCCCGTGACCACATGAATTATAACTTTCGTCGCACAATGTCTGTCGAGATCTTGAAATCGGAATGTCGAGTCTGACAATAATAACTCTGAAAGGCAATGTAGACATACATTCTATCAATATACAATTCAAGCAACTCATATACAAATCAATACTCGGTTTTGATATAACTTGACGGCATAACGGCGTAGTCTCGCGATACCGCTAACTCAAACAATAATAATCTCTCATCAAAACCCAATGTGACATGCTCAATTCTTCCCAACCAATTCAATATACATGCTGGAATTTCGAAATAACCACGTACGATATCCGAAAATCAAACTGGTAACGAATATATCAAACTCAACATGTCAAGAACACATCTTTTCAACACAATCATAATTTCTCCAACACATATATTTCGAAACATGCTTTAAATGAATAATACTTACATCCTTTGCTAGTTCTTGTTGCAAGGATCACAAATCCGGGCTTGGAATTAAAATCAGATGAACAAATCTTGCACAATCTCAAATCTAAAATGAAAAAGCTTGAAGGAACAAGGCTTGCTCTCGGTTCTTGTTGTCTGAATGAAGGAAAGTGAAGACAACACATTATATATATTGCATGTAATCTCATAAGTGTCTTCTTCAAAATTTTACACATTTCAGGCGGCGCTCGGCCGGTAAGAATGTACCGCTCGGGCTCGACAGTCTCTGTCCAACACTTTTCGAATGACACTTTGGCGCTCGAGCGGTCAAAATGTACCGCTCGGGCGCGGAAGGTTCTGTCCAAAGCATAACATTGTTGAACAATGGCGCTCGGGCGGGACTTTTCTACCGCTCGGGCGCCACTGAATCTGTTCCAACATTGTACCTTTCACATTTTTAACATTTCCGGGCATTACATTTCTCCCCCTCTTAGATATAAGTTCGTCCTCGAACTTGCAAGCATCAACTCAGGGCGTATATAAACAGCAGTGTAAACAAAAGCTGAATAAATACTTACATCATGTGAATAACTCAGGATATCTCTGTCTCATATCAGACTCTGTCTCCCAAGTTGCTTCCTCGATGCCATGACGACTCCACTGAACCTTCACAAGCGGAATGGTCTTGGTTCTAAGTTGTTTCTCTTTCCGATCAAGAATCTGTATCGGTCTTTGGTTCTAAGTTGTTGGCCGACTGTTCACGATGAAACTCTTTGTATAAACGATCTTTATTTTAATAATATTTGAATTTATTAATTTGGCGCATCTTTATCTTTATACCCATGCTAGTTGCATAGATAAAGTCCTTGAATATACAAATAGTAGAAAGAATATGAGATGCTCATATGATGAGTATCATGAAACTCATGTTTGGAATACTGTATATTCTAAACCGTTCCTAGTCGATTCAGCCGCCACTAAGAAGGATAAAGGCCGCTCGAGTTAGAGACTAGTATCTGCGATGTGAGTACCATGTTTCATTGGTAGGGGACATTGTGATGTCCGAGCATGCAGATAGGTGCTCCTGGTAGAGTGCACTGAACAACCCTCTATAAAGGACTTTCCAAGTGGTTCTCACTTATCGAGTGGAAAAGTCCTAGTTTATGGTTGTACACCATTAGTCCTTATGACCTGGGACAACATTGAGACTCTATATGCTAGCGTTTCACTTTGACTTGTTTACCGACTCTTATGGGGTCATCAGGTGACAAGGTTGGGTGTTACAGCGAAACATATAGGAGTCGATGCATTGTAGCCGGGGATTCACCGCTTACCTACGGGTATGGATATCCTATGTGTTTTTCATGTATGTGTGGGTTGAAATCTCTGATCAGAGTATGGTGGTAATTATGAAAGGGGTTTCATAGATTACACCATCGATGCAACCACAACATGACACATAGTATCGATTCATTGACAACTCTCGATAAACCAATAGTTGTCGAATCGGTCGGGATATATGAGTTGAAGGGACCGTACTGTACGCTAACCATAATTGAATGGTTCTTGCAGGCACTATCATGTGATACCTAGGGAATCACGTAAGCGATGCTGCTAGGCGTTTAACGTGATTGGTTGGGTACTATCAGACTTGAGTTCTGACGTTCTTACTATCAAGGTGTTGATAAGTAAGAATGGGGCAATTGGGGTATGCTCGAATAAGGACATGTTTAGTCCGAATCACATGGAGATGTGAACCCACGGCTAGTCGTATCAATGAACCATTGAGGGCCACAAAAGTACTTGCTTTGTAAATCCCGATGAGAAGTAAAATAGTTCAATGTGTTGAACGGCTTATAAATGTGTTTATAAGCGTAAAGAAAAATAGAAGTATGACTTCTAAGAGAGAAATATAAATTTTAATTTATGGAAGTGTTCCTAAGATTAAAATTTGGCCAAGTAAATAATGTAGTTGAAATTGTGATTTTCATAAACATTGTTGTGGACTAAATTAAATTAATTCAAGTGTTGAATTAATTAAACACTAGTGGACCTAGTAGAGTCTAAATAATTAAATTAATTCAAGTGTTGAATTAATTAAATAATATTGAGTCTTGTAGAGCTCAATTAAAATAATTATTTAACTAGTGTGACTTGAATAAATTCAAGTAGTATTTAATTATTCTCAAATGTGTTTGAGATAATTAAAATTTAGTCCATTGTTTTTTAATGTGTTAAAAAACCATATAATATATGAGAGACATGCTAGGGTTTGCATGCTTGGGAGGTGAAGAGTTGTGTATTACTTTTTATTAAAAAAATTCAAAAGCATGCACCTTTTTGCTTTTTGCTTTTCACACAACCAAGACAAGGGGATTAACTCACTCTCCCTCATTCTCTCCCACCCTTGGCCGAAATCTCCTTGTTTTTCTCTCAAAAATTTTCTTCTTGTTTTGTTCTTCAATTTGTTGGAGAACAAAATTTCTCTTTGAAAAATCCTCAAGTTTTTCTAGTGCAAAACTTGAGGGGATTTACCTTGTTAAGTGGTGGGCCTAATTCTTGAAGGGGAAGGAAGCTTGTAGACTTGTCTTGACAAAGAAGAGCTTAGTTGCTAGTCAACTAAGTTGGAGCCATCATCAACTTTTTAAGGTTGATAGGTAAATCACTTGAACATCCTATGTATGTGATTATTTTGTAAATATTGCACAATATCAAAGGGGGCCGAAATTTATGTGCTTCAAAAATGAAATTTTTGCTTCCGTTGCGTTTCCGGCCTCCGTAACCTGTCCGCTTTCAATCACGTCGATATGTTGGTTCATACGAGATTCTTGATCGAGTTGGTGATCTTGCATATCGATTGGTATTGCCACCAGCTCTATCTGTCATTCACGATGTGTTTCATGTTTCTATGCTGAGGAAATATGAACCAGATCCATCACATGTACTTGCACCTGATGAGGTGGAACTTGATCCTTCTCTTTCCTATGTCGAACAACCTGTTCGTATTATGGATCGAAAGGAAAATATATTGCGAAATAAATCGATTCCTCTGGTTCGAGTACAATGGACACGGCATGGTGTGGAAGAGTCGACGTGGGAGTTGGAAAGCAAAATGCGAGATTCATATCCGCATTTATTTGATGTTAGTCCATCTGTTCCATTGTATTCGATGTATTCTAATCCTTTTATTGATTTTAGTTTTGATATGTACTATAACTAGTGACATATGTATGTTTACCAATGTTATATATATAGAGATGTTTGAGATTTCGAGGACGAAATCTTTTAAGTTTGGGAAAAATGTGAGACCCCGAAAATAAAATAGTATCGATGGCATTTTCGTAAATAAGTTGAAAAACAATGAATTAATTTTAAGGGCAAAATGGTAATTCATGACATATCTTTGTCATATGAAGTCCAAATGATTTGAAATTTGGATATAACGTAGAAACTCAAAGATATAGAAGTTTCATGTTTTGAGTTTTGAGAAATTTGATCGTTTGACCGGTCCAAAGGAATGTAACGATTTTAAAATGTTAAATATATTATATTATTTTATTTTATTAATATAATATAATATAATATAATATTTAAAATTAAAAAAAAAAGAAAAAGAAAAGATAAAGTTGAAACTCACGTGAAACGTGAGTCTCATTCCCTCAAAGAAGATGTAAGGCTCGAGAATTGTCAATTGGCATTGATGTGAGACTTGAAACCATGAGAATTCATGACATATAGAGTAGAATTTTTGAAGCATGGCCGAAGCCACACCGCACCCGCGGTGTTAGAGATACAGCACCCGCGGTGCATTGAGAGGAAATTGAGGGAAATGTGCGAACAGACACCGCACCCGCGGTGCTAGCACGACCGCACCCGCGGTGTGAGACCGCACCCGCGGTCTAAGTGCTACATTTTTGGATGAACTCGCCGTGAGCATAGCGCACCCGCGCTCTTGAGACATCGCACCCGCGGTCTGCATGCGAAATTGCCACCTTCGATTTTGGTCTTGACACATGGCATGAGGTATATATATGTTATGTTGACACATCACTCCTTCATTCTTCAGAATTCAGAACCGAGAGCTCCCAAGAAATCCTTCAAGTTTCTTCATGCTAAAAAGTAGAATTATGCAAGAGTTGTTCATCCGATTTTAATTCTGAGGTAAGATTTGTGTTCCCTGCATTGAAGGCTACAAAGTGACGTAAGTTTGATATAATTCCAGCATGATTCAGATTGTGGATGTTGGGGAACTTATGATTTTGTTGCGAATATGTGTTCTTGATATGCTAAGCATCGTAGAAACGTAAACGGATTGAATTACGGATGTCGTATGCTATAGGTTCAATTTTCCAGCATGTATTATGTGAAGATTATGCAGAATTTGGTATACATGTTTGTATTGGATGAGATTATGAGTTATTGAGATTGATTATGATATTGTTATGTTGAGATTGAGTTGGCCGGTATTGAGAAATAAGCCGTTACGCCGTTGAATTGTATTGAAATCAGTTACAGATTTGTACATTGAGTTAGTTGAGATGCTTGTTGATAGAGTGTGTCTACACATTGCCATTTCAGATTATATTGGTTATTGTGAACTCGAGACTTCGACTGCGACACCGACGATTCGACAAGAAAGGTATAATTCATGTGGTCTTGGGATTGCACAACTCGATTCAGATTTGATACGAGTTTCCCTAAATCACATACTAGATTGCTATTACATTGATTATGTAATGTCTTGTTTATTGATTTATATTCGAGTCCTGAGATAGGAGATATTGGCAGACTTGCCAAAACTAGACGTTTCGGTGTATCGTCGCATAGGAGCAGATTTGCTATATGTGTAGACCCTTGATACAGAGATTGACCGAAGTCTAGGAATAAGACGTACCATTGCCCCGAGTGGTTGGGTAGGTGACAGACCGTCTTATTCACACCGGGATCCCTAGATTAGAAATGAGTCGAGTCAAGATTTGAATGTTGAATACAGATTTGTATTCTTCTACATGTTTAGATTTATATTCATGTTACTTGATTTATGCTATGCATTTGTATATGATATTTACATTGCATGCATCCATGTTTTATACTGGGATATGTTCTCACCGGAGTTATCCGGCTGTTGTCGTGTCTGTATGTGTGCATGGCAACAGGTGGGGCAGGATCAGGGTCACGACGAGGACGAGAGAGTTGATAGCGTGGTGATGCCGGGTGTAGCAGAAGACTTCTTATGTTGTACTAGTAGTTTCATATTGATATTAGAGATGTTATGTTGTTCTTATAACATGTATAACAAGTAAGGCTACTAGATCACGACATGTAATGTTTGATGACTGATGTTTGTTTTAAATAAAAATGAGACGCTTTATGTTAACATTCGATTTAATGTTAGAAAGCGAAAAATTTTGACCCGTCATTTATAATAAAGATCCAATTAAATCCCAAAAAGAATTGAGTTAGAACCCGGGTCCCCACAACAGGTGGTATCAGAGCGATAGGTTCTGTAGACTGAAATAGAATAGAATGAGCGGGGTAGATCGAGTCATCTTCCTTGCTTTTGAGATGCTAGCATGCTTTATTGCTTTCCATATATATGTTGTGTTGTATTATCTGAATTGATTTACAGCATTTCAAGCCTGAATCAGAACCGATTCTCGATCAGAGGTATATGATCAGAGAAGGGCTGAGACAGATGACATTGGGTGTGTACTAATCAGTTTTATGATCAGATTTATGCCGCCTAGACGAGTGCCACAACCAGAGCAGGGTAGCACATCCGGTGCACAGATGGATGTTACAGCTACGCCGATGGAGACTTTATTGAAGAGATTCCAGTCTTTCCATCCGCCTACTCTGAAAGGCACAGAGAGTGCAGTAGAATGCGAGAGCTGGCTCGATGATATCGAGATGTTGTTTGAGTCGTTGGCCTATACTGACGAGCGACGTGTGAAGCTGATAGGGCATCAGATGCAAGAGGTTGCAAAGAGCTGGTGGTTGACTACGAAGAGAGCCTTGGAGCACCGAGGCATTGATATCACGTGGAAAGTCTTCAAGGATGAGTTCTATCAGCGCTTCTTCCCCGTCTCCTACCGGAAAGATAAGGGAGCTGAATTTGCGAATCTGAGACAGGGACAGTGGAACATTGAGGAGTATGTCGCTAAATTTTCTGCTTTGCTGCGATTTGCACCGCATGTGGCCGGAAACGACGAGGCAGTGGCCGATCAGTTCATCAACGGACTGAATCCCGATGTCTTTACTTTGGTGAACACGGGCCGTCCTAGTACTTTTTCGGAGGCACTGAACCGAGCAAAGGGAGCAGAGGCTGGCTTGATCAGGCAGCGAGGAGCTTCCTACGGTGTTCAGGGGCAGAGACCGCCACAGTCCACGACCGTGCAGTTTCCACCACCTCCTCCTCGTTTTGACAGTGGAGCTAGTGGTAGTGGCAAGAAGGATTTTCTGAAGGCCAAGGGCAAACAGTTTAAGAAATCTGGGAGCAGTTCATCGAGTTCGAGTGGATCTCGACAGAGAGGTCAGGGGTCAGAGTATAGTGGCGCATACTGTGGTTCATGCGGAGGGCGACACGCGACGGAGCAATGTCAAGGAGTTCTGGGACGCTGCAACATCTGTAGGCAACCGGGACACTTTGCCAGAGTTTGTCCCCAGAGAGGTGCATCACGATTCCAGAGTACAGGATCATCAGCACCAGCGCCACAGATGGAGAGACAGGCATCTTCTGTACACTCCTTTCAGCCACCCTCTACACAGACCCAGCAGAGGTCAGGAGGTAGTCAGACGGTGAGTCAGCCTCCTCGACAGCAGGCACGTGTCTTTGCCTTGACAGAGGAGCAGGCGCAGGAGGCGCCAGATGACGTCATTGCAGGTAATTGTTTCCTTTGTGGTTATCCTGCATATGTGTTGATAGACACAGGGGCATCGCATACATTCATATCTGAACATTTTGCATTGAGACATGCATTGCCTGTTGAGTCAATGTCGACAGTAGTGTCTATAGCTTCTCCGTTGGGAAGTGGCTTGATATCTGTGACTACTGTTAGGCACTGTATGCTTCAGTTTGAGGGGCATGAGATTGATCTTGATTGTGTAGTACTTGGTTTGGCTGATTTTGATTGTATAGTCGGTATAGACATGTTGACCAAGTACAGGGCCACAGTAGATTGTTTCCACAAGATTGTCAGATTCTGACCTGAACTGACAGATGAGTGGAAATTTTACGGCAAAGGTTCCAGATCTCGGATTCCCTTAGTATCTGCTCTGACTATGAGTAGATTACTTCAGAGAGGAGCAGAGGGCTTTCTCGTATATTCAGTAGATCTACTGAAGTCGAGCCCAGCATTGGCAGATTTGCCAGTGGTTTGCGAGTTTGCAGATGTTTTTCCTGATGAGATTCCAGGGTTGCCTCCGGTTCGAGAGGTTGATTTCAGCATAGATCTTATGCCCGGTTCTGTTCCTATTTCGAGAGCTCCGTATAGGATGGCACCGATAGAGCTGAAAGAGTTGAAAGCACAGTTGGAGGATCTTCTGTCCAAGGGATATATCAGACCCAGTGTATCACCTTGGGGTGCTCCGGTGCTTTTCGTTAGAAAGAAAGATGGCTCGATGCGACTGTGTATTGATTACAGGCAGTTGAATAAGGCAACAGTGAAGAACAAGTATCCTTTGCCGTGCATCGACGATTTGTTTGATCAACTACAGGGATCTTCGGTATACTCGAAGATTGATTTGAGATCAGGGTATCATCAACTCCGAGTTAGAGACGTTGATATTCCGAAGACTGCATTCCGAACCAGGTATGGACACTACGAGTTTGTTGTTATGCCTTTCGGTTTGACGAATGCACCTGCGGTGTTTATGAGTTTGATGAACCGCATTTTTCAGAGATATTTAGATGATTTTGTGATTGTGTTCATTGACGATATTTTGGTATATTCGAAGAGTTTGACTGAGCATGCAGATCATCTGAGAATCGTGCTGAAGACTTTGCGACAGGAACAGTTATATGCCAAACTGTCCAAGTGTGAATTCTGGTTGCGACAGGTTGTCTTCTTGGGGCATATTATATCTGGAGAGGGTATTGCGGTAGATCCGAGTAAAGTTGAGGCTGTGATCAGTTGGCCGAGACCGACTTCTGTGCCAGAGATACGCAGTTTCATGGGTCTAGCCGGGTATTATCGACGTTTTATCCGAGATTTCTCCAGTATAGCGAAGCCGATTACCCAGTTGACACAGAAGAACATGCCATTTGTGTGGTCAGAAGAGTGTGAGAGCGGTTTTGTTGAGCTGAAGAAGAGGCTGACTAGTGCGCCTGTCTTGACAATTCCATCAGGTACAGGTGAGTTCGTTGTATATTGTGATGCATCTCACAGAGGGCTTGGATGTGTTCTTATGCAGCGAGGGCACGTGATAGCATACGCCTCTAGACAGCTGAAGCCGCACGAGACTCGTTATCCGATTCATGATCTTGAATTGGCGGCGATTGTATTTGCTTTGAAGATCTGGCGTCATTATCTGTATGGCGAGAAATTTGAGATTTATTCCGATCATAAAAGCCTGAAATATCTCTTTTCTCAATCAGAGTTGAATATGAGGCAGCGACGATGGCTTGATCTGCTAAAAGATTTTGATTGCGAGATCAAGTACCATCCAGGAAAGTCGAATGCAGCGGCAGACGCTTTGAGTCGAAAGGTATGTGCTCTTTCCTTGTCGACTGTAGGTGTATCGAGTTTAGTAGAAGATTGTTGCTTGTCTGGATTGACATTTGATACAGAGAGTAGACCGCTGCGACTTGCTGCGATTCAGATTGAGCCAGATCTGATTTCGAGGATCAAAGAAGCACAGAGAACTGATCCGAATGTACAGAGATCGATTGATATGGTCAGAGCTGGACATATCTCAGAATATCAGGTTAGAGATTCTGTTCTGTATGTGAATAACCGCTTAGTGGTGCCAGATGTTTCAGATTTGAGACGACAGATCATGTCAGAAGCACACTGTAGTCGGTTCAGCATTCATCCTGGTGGCAGGAAGATGTATAACGACTTGAAGACACAATTTTGGTGGAAACAGATGAAGACAGACATTGCAGAATTCGTGTCTAGATGCCTAAATTGCCAGCGGGTGAAGGCAGAAAGAAAGAAGCCCGGAGGTTTACTTCAGAGTTTGTCTGTTCCTGAATGGAAATGGGATCACATTTCCATGGACTTCGTGACGAAGTTACCTAGATCTTCGCGGGGCTGTGACGCGATTTGGGTTGTGATAGACAGACTGACCAAATCAGCGTGCTTTATTCCATACAGGATGACCTATCGACATGATCAGATGGCAGAGTTGTATGTCAAAGAGGTCGTCAGATTGCATGGTGTGCCGAAGTCGATCGTATCAGATCGTGATCCACGATTCACTTCTCACTTTTGGCACAGCTTGCAGCAGGCTTTGGGTACGACTTTACACCTGAGCACTGCTTATCATCCCCAGACAGACGGACAGTCAGAACGGACTATCCAGACTTTAGAGGATATGCTGAGAGCTGTAGTACTAGACTTTGGTACTAGTTGGCAAGATTCATTGCCATTGTGTGAGTTTTCATACAACAACAGCTATCAGACTAGCATTGAGATGGCACCGTTCGAAGCTTTATACGGAAAGAAGTGCAGATCTCCGTTGTACTGGGATGATATTTCTGAGGTACCAGAGTTAGGGCCTGATATGATTCGTGAGATGACAGAAAAAGTGAAGATCATTCAGAAACGAATGAAAACGGCACAGGATAGGCAAGCGAAGTACGCCAATATTAGACGTAGACCGTTAGTATTCGAACAGGGAGACAAAGTATTTTTGAAGATTTCACCTTTCAGAGGCGTTGTCAGATTTGGCAAGCGAGGAAAGTTGTCTCCTAGATACGTCGGTCCGTATGAGATCCTTGAAAAGATTGGCGATCGAGCATACCGACTTGCTCTTCCTCCTTCACTGTCCGGTATACATGATGTTTTTCATGTATCGATGTTGCGCAGATACATGCCGGATGATTCTCATGTCATTCAACCTGAAGAAGCCGAGTTAGATCAGACTTTGAGCTATGTTGAGCGACCGATTCAGATTCTTGATCGGAAAGAGAAACAGCTCAGAACAAAGACTATTCCGCTTGTGAAGATCCAGTGGAATCGTCATGGCATCGAGGAAGCAACTTGGGAGACAGAGTCTGAGATGAAACAGAGGCATCCCGAGCTATTTGTATGATGTGAGTTTTCTTTCAGTTCTAATGTCATTTCTTCCTTTACTATGATTGATTAAGTTGTTTGCGAGTTCGAGGACGAACTCTTGTCTAAGAGGGGGAGAAATGTAAGGCTCGAGAATTGTCAATTGGCATTGATGTGAGACTTGAAACCATGAGAATGCATGACATATAGAGTAGAATTTTTGAAGCATGGCCGAAGCCACACCGCACCCGCGGTGTTAGAGATATAGCACCCGCGGTGCATTGAGAGGAAATTGAGGGAAATGTGCGAACAGACACCGCACCCGCGGTGCTAGCACGACCGCACCCGCGGTGTGAGACCGCACCCGCGGTCATGTAAGGACCGCACCCGCGGTCTAAGTGCTACATTTTTGGATGAACTCGCCGTGAGCATAGCGCACCCGCGCTCTTGAGACATCGCACCCGCGGTCTGCATGCGAAATTGCCACCTTCGATTTTGGTCTTGACACATGGCATGAGGTATATATATGTTATGTTGACACATCACTCCTTCATTCTTCAGAATTCAGAACCGAGAGCTCCCAAGAAATCCTTCAAGTTTCTTCATGCTAAAAAGTAGAATTATGCAAGAGTTGTTCATCCGATTTTAATTCTGAGGTAAGATTTGTGTTCCTTGCATTGAAGGCTACAAAGTGACGTAAGTTTGATATAATTCCAGCATGATTCAGATTGTGGATGTTGGGGAACTTATGATTTTGTTGCGAATATGTGTTCTTGATATGCTAAGCATCGTAGAAACGTAAACGGATTGAATTACGGATGTCGTATGCTATAGGTTCAATTTTCCAGCATGTATTATGTGAAGATTATGCAGAATTTGGTATACATGTTTGTATTGGATGAGATTATGAGTTATTGAGATTGATTATGATATTGTTATGTTGAGATTGAGTTGGCCGGTATTGAGAAATAAGCCGTTACGCCGTTGAATTGTATTGAAATCAGTTACAGATTTGTACATTGAGTTAGTTGAGATGCTTGTTGATAGAGTGTGTCTACACATTGCCATTTCAGATTATATTGGTTATTGTGAACTCGAGACTTCGACTGCGACACCGACGATTCGACAAGAAAAGTATAATTCATGTGGTCTTGGGATTGCACAACTCGATTCAGATTTGATACGAGTTTCCCTAAATCACATACTAGATTGCTATTACATTGATTATGTAATGTCTTGTTTATTGATTTATATTCGAGTCCTGAGATAGGAGATATTGGCAGACTTGCCAAAACTAGACGTTTCGGTGTATCGTCGCATAGGAGCAGATTTGCTATATGTGTAGACCCTTGATACAGAGATTGACCGAAGTCTAGGAATAAGACGTACCGTTGCCCCGAGTGGTTGGGTAGGTGACAGACCGTCTTATTCACACCGGGATCCCTAGATTAGAAATGAGTCGAGTCAAGATTTGAATGTTGAATACAGATTTGTATTCTTCTACATGTTTAGATTTATATTCATGTTACTTGATTTATGCTATGCATTTGTATATGATATTTACATTGCATGCATCCATGTTTTATACTGGGATATGTTCTCACCGGAGTTATCCGGCTGTTGTCGTGTCTGTATGTGTGCATGGCAACAGGTGGGGCAGGATCAGGGTCACGACGAGGACGAGAGAGTTGATAGCGTGGTGATGCCGGGTGTAGCAGAAGACTTCTTATGTTGTACTAGTAGTTTCATATTGATATTAGAGATGTTATGTTGTTCTTATAACATGTATAACAAGTAAGGCTACTAGATCACGACATGTAATGTTTGATGACTGATGTTTGTTTTAAATAAAAATGAGACGCTTTATGTGGGGACCCGGGCTCTAACTCAATTCTTTTGGGATTTAATTGGATCTTTGTTCGAAAATGTGGGTCAAAAATTTGCTTTTAACATTAATTCAAATGTATAGATAAAGCATAACATGTCGTTAACTGAAATAAACAACATAATGTACATACATGTCTGTTCGTACAAACATTCACTAGTGTTCAAATGACAACTACAAACATAAGTAGTACAAGTTTCATAAGGAAACACTAGTAATCTGCAATGCCCGAGATCTCCACGCTATCATCATCTCTCATCTAGCTCGTGACCCCGATCCTGCCCCACCTGTTGCCATGCACACATACAGACACGACAACAGCCGGATAACTCCGGTGAGAACATATCCCAGTATAAAACATGGATGCATGCAATGTAATAAATCATGTACAAATGCATAACATAAATCAAGTAACATGAATATACATCTAAACATGTAGTAGAATACAAATCTGTATTCGACATTCAAATCTTGACTCAACTCTCTTGACTCGACTCTTTTCTAATCTAGGGATCCCGGTGTGAATAAGACGGTCTGTTACCTACCCAACCACTCGGGGCAACGGTACGTCTTATTCCTAGACTTCGGTCAACTCTGTATCGAGGGTCTACACATAGAGCAAATCTACTACTATGCGACGATACACCGAAACGTCTAGTTTTGGCAAGTCTGCCAATCTCTCCTATCTCAGGACTCGAATATAAATCAATAAACAAGGCATTACATAATCAAATGTAATAACAATCTAGTATGTGATTTAGGGAAACTCGTATCAAATCTGAATCGAGTTGTGCAATCCCGTGACCACATGAATTATACCTTTCTTGTCGAATCGTCTGTCGAGATCTCGAATTCAATGTCAAACCTGTCACCTCAAATCTGAAACGGCAATGTGTAGACACCCAATATCAATCTCTAACTCAAAGCAACATATATGCCAATCAATAATAAATCTCGGTACAAATCTACGGCATAACAGCGTATTCTCGCAATACCGATCAACTCAATCTCAACAAAACAATATATACTATAGCCACAACTCATAATCTCATCTAACATCACTATAAATCTGCATATGCTCAATACAATACATGCTGAAAATCGAGCCAATAACATACGGTGTCTGAAAATCGATCCGACAACGAATATACTATGCTCTATATATCAAGAACACATATTCTAACTCAAATCTGAATTCCCCCAGCACATACATATCGAGACATGCTGGAAATGAACAATACTTACATCCTTTCGTAGCCAACGCTGTAAGGATCGCAAATCTTAACTCGGAACAAAATTCGGATGGCTAAATCATGCAAACTCTCAAGTTGAAAATCAAAAGAAGTGAAAGCTTCCTCCTTGAATTCCCTCGGCTCTCAGAAGATGCAATGCAAGGAAATGAAGACACATAATCTATATTGCATGCAAAGGGACGAGTGTTCATGTTTGTCACATGACACGCATTACCGCGGGTGCGGCAGTGTAAGGGTGCGGGTGCGCTAAGCTCTCGGCAGCCCTATCATTTTCGGAAATTCACGCACCGCGGGTGCGGCGCTTGCACCGCCGCGGGTGCGGTCTCAGCACCGCGGGTGCGGTCGTGCGCGCACCGCGGGTGCGGTGTTACTTCGAAAAATCTCCCAATTTTCTATCACCTACACCGCGGGGGCGGTAGTCTTAACACCGCGGGTGCGATGTGGTTTCGGCCCTGCTGCTCAAAATCTCATTTAAACGTCATGCATTCTTACTTCTATGAGTCTAGCATCAATGCCAGTTGATAATTCTCGAGCCTTACATTTCTCCCCCTCTTAGACAATAGTTCGTCCTCGAACTTATAAACCAGTAATCACACTAGTATACCCAAAACAGTAAAATCAAAACGGAAAGAAAGACTCACATCATAGGAATAGCTCGGGATGCCTCTGTCTCATCTCAGACTCTGTCTCCCAAGTTGCTTCCTCGATGCCATGACGACTCCATTGAATCTTCACTAACGGAATAGTCTTCGTCCTGAGCTTCTTTTCTTTCCGATCAAGAATCTGCATCGGTCTTTCAACGTAGCTCAAGGTCTGATCCAGCTCGGCTTCATCAGGTTGAATGACATGAGAATCATCCGACATATATTTGCGTAACATCGACACGTGAAAAACATCATGTATACCGGATAGTGAAGGAGGAAGAGCAAGTCTGTAAGCTCGATCGCCAATTTTCTCAAGAATCTCATACGGACCGACGTATCTAGGAGACAACTTTCCTCGCTTGCCAAATCTGACAACGCCTCTGAAAGGTGAAATCTTCAAAAATACTCTGTCTCCCTGTTCGAATACTAACGGTCTACGTCTAATATTGGCGTACTTCGCTTGCCTATCCTGTGCCGTCTTCATTCGTTTCTGAATGATCTTCACTTTTTCTGTCATCTCACGAATCATATCAGGCCCTAACTCTGGTACCTCAGAAATATCATCCCAGTACAACGGAGATCTGCACTTCTTTCCGTATAAAGCTTCGAATGGTGCCATCTCTATGCTCGTCTGATAGCTGTTGTTGTATGAAAATTCACACAACGGCAATGAGTCTTGCCAACTAGTACCAAAATCTAGTACTACAGCTCTCAGCATGTCCTCTAGAGTCTGGATAGTCCGCTCTGACTGTCCGTCTGTCTGGGGATGATAAGCAGTGCTCAGGTGTAAAGTCGTACCCAAAGCCTGCTGCAAACTGTGCCAAAAGTGAGAAGTGAATCGTGGATCACGATCTGATACGATCGACTTCGGCACACCGTGCAATCTGACGACCTCTCTGACATACAACTCGGCCATCTGATCGTGTCGATAGGTCATCCTGTACGGAATGAAACTGGCAGATTTGGTCAATCTGTCAATGATGACCCAAATCGAATCACAGCCCCGGGATGATCGAGGTAACTTCGTCACGAAATCCATGGAAACGTGATCCCATTTCCATTCAGGAATAGACAAACTCTGAAGTAAACCTCCGGGCTTCTTCCTCTCTGCCTTCACCTGTTGGCAATTCAGACATCTAGACACAAATTCTGCAATGTCTGTCTTCATCTGTTTCCACCAGAATTGTGTCTTCAAGTCGTTATACATTTTCCTGCCACCAGGATGAATGCTGAACCGACTACAGTGTGCCTCCGACATGATCTGTCGTCTCAAATCTGAAATCTCTGGCACTACTAAGCGGTTATTCACATACAGAACAGAATCTCTGACCTGATACTCTGAGATATGTCCAGCTCTGACCATATCAATTGATCTCTGCACGCTCGGATCAGTTCTTTGTGCTTCTTTGATCCTCGAAATCAGATCTGGCTCAATCTGAATCGCAGCAAGTCGCAGCGGTCTACTCTCTGTATCAAATGTCAATCCGGACAAGCAACAATCTTCTACTAAACTCGATACACCTATAGTCGACAAGGACAAAGAACATACCTTTCGACTCAAGGCGTCTGCCGCTGCATTCGACTTTCCTGGATGGTACTTGATCTCGCAATCAAAATCTTTCAGCAGATCAAGCCATCGTCGCTGCCTCATGTTCAACTCTGACTGAGAAAAGAGATATTTCAGGCTCTTATGATCGGAATAGATCTCAAATTTCTCGCCATACAGATAATGACGCCAGATCTTAAGTGCAAACACAACCGCCGCCAATTCAAGATCATGAATCGGATAACGAGTCTCGTGCGGCTTCAGCTGTCTAGAGGCGTATGCTATCACGTGCCCTCGCTGCATAAGAACACATCCTAACCCTCTGTGAGATGCGTCACAGTATACAACGAACTCACCTGTACCTGCAGGAATCGTCAAGACAGGCGCACTAGTCAGCCTCTTCTTCAGCTCTACAAAACTGGCTTCACAATCTTCGGACCACACAAATGGCATATTCTTCTGTGTCAACTGGGTGATAGGCTTCGCTATACTGGAGAAATCTCGGATAAAACGTCGATAATACCCGGCTAGACCCATGAAACTGCGTATCTCAGGCACAGAAGTCGGTCTCGGCCAACTGATCACAGCCTCAACTTTACTCGGATCTACCGCAATACCATCTCCAGATATAATATGCCCCAAGAAGACAACCTGTCGCAACCAGAATTCACACTTGGACAGTTTGGCATACAACTGCTCTTTTCTTAAAGTCTTCAATACAATCCTCAGGTGATCTGCATGCTCAGTCAAACTCTTCGAATACACCAAAATGTCGTCAATAAACACAATCACAAAATCATCTAAATATCTCTGAAAAATGCGGTTCATCAAACTCATAAACACCGCTGGTGCATTCGTCAAACCGAAAGGCATAACAACAAACTCGTAATGTCCATACCTGGTTCGGAATGCAGTCTTCGGAATATCAACGTCTCTAACTCGGAGCTGATGATACCCTGATCTCAAATCAATCTTCGAATATACTGAAGATCCCTGTAACTGATCAAACAGATCGTCGATGCGAGGCAACGGATACTTGTTCTTCACGGTCGCCTTGTTCAACTGCCTATAATCAATACACAGTCGCATCGAACCATCTTTCTTTCTAACAAAAAGCACCGGAGCACCCCAAGGAGATACACTGGGTCTGATATATCCCTTGGACAAAAGATCTTCCAACTGTGCTTTCAACTCTTTCAGTTCTATCGGTGCCATCCTATACGGAGCTCTCGAAATAGGAACAGAACCAGGCATAAGATCTATGCTGAAATCAACCTCTCGAATCGGAGGCAACCCTGGAATCTCATCAGGAAAAACATCTGCAAACTCGCAAACCACTGGCAAATCTGCCAATGCTGGGCTCGACTTCAGTAAATCTACTGAATATACGAGAAAGCCCTCTGCTCCTCTCTGAAGCAATCTACTCATAGTCAGAGCAGATACTAAGGGAATCCGAGATCTGGAACCCTTACCGTAGAATTTCCACTCGTCTGTCATTTCGGGTCTGAATCTGACAATCTTGTGGAAACAATCTACCGTGGCCCTGTACCTGGTTAACATGTCTATGCCAACTATACAGTCAAAATCAGCTAAACCAAGTACTACACAATCAAGATCAATCTCATGCCCCTCAAACTGAAGCATACAGTGTCTAACAGTAGTCACAGATATCAAGCCACTTCCCAACGGAGAAGTTATAGACACTACTGTCGACAACGACTCAACAGGCAATGAATGTCTCAATGCAAAATGTTCAGAGATAAATGTATGCGATGCCCCTGTGTCTATCAACACATATGCAGGATAACCGCAAAGGAAACAATTACCTGCAATGACGTCATCTGGCGCCTCCTGCGCCTGCTCCTCTGTCAGGGCAAAAACACGTGCCTGCAGTCGAGGAGGCTGACTCACCGTCTGACTACCTCCTGGCCTCTGCTGGGTCTGTGTAGAGGGTGGCTGAAAGGAGTGTACAGAGGATGCCTGTCTCTCCATCTGTGGCGCTGGTGCTGATGATCCTGTACTCTGGAATCGTGATGCACCTCTCTGGGGACAAACTCTGGCGAAATGTCCCTGTTGCCTACAGATGTTACAGCGTCCCAGAACTCCTTGACACTGCTCCGTCGCATGTCGCCCTCCGCATGAACCACAGTATGCACCACTATACTCTGACCCCTGACCTCTCTGTCGAGATCCACTCGAACTCGATGAACTACTCCCAGATTTCTTAAACTGTTTGCCTTTAGCCTTTAGAAATTCCTTCTTACCACTACCACTAGCTCCGCTGTCAAAACGAGGAGGAGGTGATGGAAACTGTACGGTCATGGACTGTGGCAGTCTCGGCCCCTGAACACCGTAGGAAGCTCCTCGCTGCCTGATCAAGCCAGCCTCGGCTCCCTTCGCTCGGTTCAGTGCCTCTGAAAAAGTACTAGGCCGGCCCGTGTTCACCAAAGTAAAGACATCGGGATTCAATCCGTTGATGAACTGATCGGCCACTGCCTCGTCGTTCCCGGCCACATGCGGTGCAAATCGTAGCAATGCAGAAAATTTAGCAACATACTCCTCGATGTTCCACTGTCCCTGCTTCAGATTCGCAAATTCAGCTCCCTTGTCTTTCCGGTACGAAACGGGAAAGAAGCGCTGATAGAACTCATCTTTGAAGACTTTCCACGTAATGTCAATGCCTCGGTGCTCCAAGGCTCTCTTCGTAGTCAACCACCAGCTCTTGGCAACCTCTTGCATCTGATGGCCTATCAACTTCACACGTCGCTCGTCAGTATATGCCAAAGACTCAAACAGCATCTCGATATCATCGAGCCAACTCTCGCACTCTACTGCACTCTCGGTGCCCTTCAGGGTAGGCGGATGGAAAGACTGGAATCTCTTCAATAAAGTCTCCATCGGCGTAGCTGTAACATCCATCTGTGCACCGGATGTGCTACCCTGCTCTGGTTGTGGCACTCGTCTAGGCGGCATAAATCTGATCATAAAACTGATTAGTACTCAACCAATATCATCTGTCTCAGCCCTTCTCTGATCATATACCTCTGATCGAGAATCGGTTCTGATTCAGGCTTGAAATGCTGTAAATCAATTCAGATAATACAACACAACATATAATAGGAAAGCAATAAAGCATGCTAGCATCTCAAAAGCAAGGAAGATGACTCGATCTACCCCGCTCATTCTATGCTATCTCAGTCTACAGAACCTACTGCTCTGATACCACCTGTTGTGGGGACCCGGGCTCTAACTCAATTCTTTTGGGATTTAATTGGATCTTTGTTCGAAAATGTGGGTCAAAAATTTGCTTTTAACATTAATTCAAATGTATAGATAAAGCATAACATGTCGTTAACTGAAATAAACAACATAATGTACATACATGTCTGTTCGTACAAACATTCACTAGTGTTCAAATGACAACTACAAACATAAGTAGTACAAGTTTCATAAGGAAACACTAGTAATCTGCAATGCCCGAGATCTCCACGCTATCATCATCTCTCATCTAGCTCGTGACCCCGATCCTGCCCCACCTGTTGCCATGCACACATACAGACACGACAACAGCCGGATAACTCCGGTGAGAACATATCCCAGTATAAAACATGGATGCATGCAATGTAATAAATCATGTACAAATGCATAACATAAATCAAGTAACATGAATATACATCTAAACATGTAGTAGAATACAAATCTGTATTCGACATTCAAATCTTGACTCAACTCTCTTGACTCGACTCTTTTCTAATCTAGGGATCCCGGTGTGAATAAGACGGTCTGTTACCTACCCAACCACTCGGGGCAACGTTACGTCTTATTCCTAGACTTCGGTCAACTCTGTATCGAGGGTCTACACATAGAGCAAATCTACTACTATGCGACGATACACCGAAACGTCTAGTTTTGGCAAGTCTGCCAATCTCTCCTATCTCAGGACTCGAATATAAATCAATAAACAAGGCATTACATAATCAAATGTAATAACAATCTAGTATGTGATTTAGGGAAACTCGTATCAAATCTGAATCGAGTTGTGCAATCCCGTGACCACATGAATTATACCTTTCTTGTCGAATCGTCTGTCGAGATCTCGAATTCAATGTCAAACCTGTCACCTCAAATCTGAAACGGCAATGTGTAGACACCCAATATCAATCTCTAACTCAAAGCAACATATATGCCAATCAATAATAAATCTCGGTACAAATCTACGGCATAACAGCGTATTCTCGCAATACCGATCAACTCAATCTCAACAAAACAATATATACTATAGCCACAACTCATAATCTCATCTAACATCACTATAAATCTGCATATGCTCAATACAATACATGCTGAAAATCGAGCCAATAACATACGGTGTCTGAAAATCGATCCGACAACGAATATACTATGCTCTATATATCAAGAACACATATTCTAACTCAAATCTGAATTCCCCTAGCACATACATATCGAGACATGCTGGAAATGAACAATACTTACATCCTTTCGTAGCCAACGCTGTAAGGATCGCAAATCTTAACTCGGAACAAAATTCGGATGGCTAAATCATGCAAACTCTCAAGTTGAAAATCAAAAGAAGTGAAAGCTTCCTCCTTGAATTCCCTCGGCTCTCAGAAGATGCAATGCAAGGAAATGAAGACACATAATCTATATTGCATGCAAAGGGACGAGTGTTCATGTTTGTCACATGACACGCATTACCGCGGGTGCGGCAGTGTAAGGGTGCGGGTGCGCTAAGCTCTCGGCAGCCCTATCATTTTCGGAAATTCACGCACCGCGGGTGCGGCGCTTGCACCGCCGCGGGTGCGGTCTCAGCACCGCGGGTGCGGTCGTGCGCGCACCGCGGGTGCGGTGTTACTTCGAAAAATCTCCCAATTTTCTATCACCTACACCGCGGGGGCGGTAGTCTTAACACCGCGGGTGCGATGTGGTTTCGGCCCTGCTGCTCAAAATCTCATTTAAACGTCATGCATTCTTACTTCTATGAGTCTAGCATCAATGCCAGTTGATAATTCTCGAGCCTTACACTTTATGTTAACATTCGATTTAATGTTAGAAAGCGAAAAATTTTGACCCGTCATTTATAATAAAGATCCAATTAAATCCCAAAAGAATTGAGTTAGAACCCGGGTCCCCACAGAAGACAACAGCGGCTGAGATGAGAGATAAATGAGTTTTGATTTTCTTTTCTATCGTGCGCTTTATCGGTATTTCCAATCGACGAAACGACTTCAGATTTGGGATCGTTGACACGAGGTCTTCGATTTGAGGTATAAATTTCATAGTTTTGGTGATGTTTGAAATTCGTCGATTTTTGGAATAAATCCGATAAATTGTTAAATCATACTGAAATTGAAAATTGTTGAATAGTGTATTATTTTAACGAAGAAGAGATGATTATAGTGATGTTATTTTGAATTACTCTTAATTTATTATAATTAGAGAATTTTTAATCATTTTATTTAGATTGAAGAATTATATGTCGGTTATATATGCGGTAGAATAACCGACAAGAAACTCATATTCGAAGTCGGAATTGAATTATGATATGATTTTGATGTGATATGAATTTTTGAAGTTTTAAATGATATTTGAAACTCATATTAATGATTTTACAGTATGTTATTGATTGGAATGAGTATGTTATTGATGTAGATAAATTATTATACCGATATCTTCAAACTACATCAATTGGAACGAAGAATTGAGGTATGTTGCGATCGGGTAACATACGACAAGTATCTGTGTTATATGATATATGTTTGATTGATTAGATTGAGAATATGTGTCTATATGCCTTATGTGATGATTTGATGTGGCATACATGACATTGTGATTTGAATATCGATGTATAAAATAAATGTTTTGTTAACACACATCGTTTGATGCATACATCGATACATGACATGCACGTTGAGCTATGATCCTTGGATACCCTGATATGATTTGATTGGATTCTGGGGTTTGTGAACACAATTGCTATGCTGGTATTATATGACCCGTAAAGCATAGACATTTGTGGCCCCGATGATTGGATATGAGATTTCGGATTTGATGGCGCTTTGTCGACGCTATCATACGAGTATCCCTTATTGAGGCCGATGTGCCAGCTCGAGCATTGATTTGATAGCGATTCGTTTGATTCTGACATGTGCTCAGTGGATGGGTATTTGACCTGATACTTCCGCGACATACATGCATTGCATATCATATATCATTGTTTAGATATATGTGGTATATATGATTGGTTGTTCCATACAGAGCTTTGCTCGCCCCCAAGGGGGGCTGTTGTTGTCTTTATGTGTGAACAATGGCAGGTAATCCAGGATTTCAGGAGACCGGAGAGGGTACTTCTGGAGGGAACCACAACTTGGGCTGAGGTTTATGTTTATGTCTTGTTCCCAGTATATGTATATGTATCTATATACCGGGGCATGTCCCGAGGATATGAGTTGTTTGTATATGATTGACTGTGATTATGTGTGGGCATATTTATGATGTGAGATGAAATACTATTTTTAGTATTCAAATAAAATGATTTGGGCTCATTGTAAAGAAAATTTTAAACTCGTTTTCCACTATGATTAATTAAACCCTAATCAGATTGTATTGTAATAATGATTAGGAACTAAGGGCCTCACAGCTTCGGCTCTGCCAGCACCATGGCACTAGAACCTAGCACCTAGGCGCTAGACAGTGCTGCAGCATAGCATTGTCTAGCGCCTAGGCGCTTGTCCATGACTTTTAAACCACTATTTTAGGCTCATGTCTTCCATGTTCGGGGAAATGTTCACACTTCATATAGAGATTGTTTCGGGGTTCCATGTCATGGTTTAGTACGAATATTAAATGAGGTCAAGTCCCAAGTGATTTACAACGTCATAAGTAAATTGTCATTTTGGTGGTGTGCACGACTATTACGTCTAAGTTATCGAAGTAAAGTGCATGAAATTGTGTTAGTATGTGCAGCAGTGGCCCCCAAGCGAGATCCAATGAATCCTTCAATGCCATGAAATTATGCTCGACATGCAAAAAAAATTGTTTTAATTTTTTTAAGTATTGCTAAATGTAATGCCCGGTTACTCTTACAAATTATTAATAATGCTTTTATGTCATTGTTTAAGCATAATGATTTGGATATTGATCAAAATTGTACCACAACCATTAGAAGGCTAAGATATAAGGTTACAACTTTCATGTTTTGGATTTTGTCCATATCATTGTGGAAGACAAGTCACAAGTGCCTCGAAGTGTGTCGTGTGTATCGTCATTCCTAAATTGACACATTTTGGTAGATTGAGCATAACTGTTTACTCAGACCTTCAAATGACATGAGGGCAATTGTAGAAGCAATCCAAGACATAGGGCTACAACTTTCTTGTTTACCACCTTTTTAAATTATGAAGGGAAGATACGTTTCTAGAGCGATCTTTGATGAAACTGTGTGCAGAGGCAGAATGTGTGGCAACCGAGCGCCAGTGCACCAAAAATCTAGTGTTTGGACAGGAAGTTCTGCACCCGGGCGGTAAATGGAGCACTGATTTCTAACTTCAAAAAATGAAAAAGAGGAAGAAGAAAGCTATTGGAAGAAGATTTCTTGGTGTTCGTAGACTATTTTAACAGTCAAGATACAGAAAAGAGGAAGAAATATGCTCAAGCTCTGTATAGTCTTGAATTACATGACATATGTTTAGTGGATGAATATATTATGTTATTCACTAAATATAGACGGAATTCAGAGATCGAAGAAAATATAGCTATGCATCTTTTCTTCGCCAAAATGCCGAGTCCCTGGAGAGAAATGCATATAACGAAATATGTCCCCGGCAATCCAGATATGTTGGCATGAAGAGCCTCTTTTCTCAAAGGAAAATTGGCAGAATGGTGTCATATGGCAGCATTACAAAATAATTACTAACGCTTAAGGGGGTATCAATAAAATAATTCCTTTGTATTGCAAGAAAAATGATCTTCCAACAATTATTGGAAGTAAACCACAAAAGCATAAGACGAAAAGTGTGGGGACCCAGGCTCTAACTCAATTCTTTTGGGATTTATTTGATCTTTGCTCGAAAATGTGGGTCAAAATTTTGCTTTTAACATTAATTCAAATGTATAATTAAAACATAATCTGTCTCTATAACAATTAACAACATAGTGTACATACAGGTCTGTTTGTGGGCCATTCAGAGAAACAGACAAACTCGAAGTAATCCCCGGGCTTCTTTCTTCTGCCTTCACCTGCTGGCAATTCAGACATTAGACACAAATTCGCAATGTCTGTTTCTTTTTCCCACCAGAATTGGTCTTCAATCATGTACATCTCCTGCCACCAGGATGAATGCTGAACCGACTACAGTGTGCCTCCGACATGATCGTGTCGTCTCAATCTGAACCCTGGCACAACTAAGCGGTTATCACATACAGAACAGAATCTCTACCTGATACTCTGAGATATGCCAGCTCTGACCATATCAATGACCTCTGAGTTCGGATCAGTTCTTTGTGCTCTTTGATCCGCAAATCAGATCTGGCTCAATCTGAATCGCAGCAAGTCGCACGGTATCTCTCTGATCAAATGCAATCGACAAGCAACAATCTTCTACTAATCGATACACCTAAGTCGACAAGGACAAGAGCAACTACCTTTGACTCAAGGCGTCTGCCGCTGCATTCGACTTCCCTGGATGTACTGATCTCGCAATCAAAATCTTTCAACAGATCAAGCCATCGTCGCTGCCTCATGTTCAACCTGATTGAGAAAAAGAGTATTTAAGCTCTTATGAAGAGTAGATCTCAAATTTCTCGCATCAGATAATGGACGCCAGATCTTAGTGCAAAACAACGCCGCCAATTCAAGATCATGAACGGATACGGGTCTCGTGCGGCTTCAGCTGTCTAGAGGCGTATGCATCACGTCCCTCGTGCATAAGAACACACCTAACCCTCTGTGAGATGCGTCACAGTATACAACAAATCACCTTACCTGGAAGGAATCGTCAAGACAGGCGCAGTCAGCCTCTTTCAACTCACAAAACTGGCTTCACAATCTTCGACCACACAAATGGCATTTTTTCGTGTCAACTGGGTGATAGCTCGCTAACTGGAGAAATCTCGGATAAAACGCGATAATACCCGGCAGACCCATGGAAACTGCTGTACTCAGGCACAGAAGTCGGTCTCGGCAACTGATAACAGCCTCAACTTTACGCGATCCCGCAATACCATCCCAGATATAATTGACCCAAGAAGACGACCTGTCGCACCAGAATCCACTTGGACAGTTTGCATACAACTGCTCTTTTCTAAAGTTTCAACAATCCTCAGGTGATCTGCATGCTCAGTCAAATTCTTCGAATATACCAAAATATCATCAATAACACAATCACAAAATACTAAATATCTCTGAAAAATGCGGTTCATCAAACTCATAAACAGCTGGTGCATTCGTAAACCGAAAGGCATAACAACAAACTCGTAATTCCATACCTGGTTCGGAATGCAGTCTTCGGAATATCAAGTCTCTAACTCGAGCTGGATGATACCCTGATCTCAAATCAATCTTCGATTATACAGAGATCCCTGTAACGATCAAACAATTCGTCGATGCGAGGCAAAGGATACTTGTTCTTCACGTTGCCTTGTTCAACTGCCTATAACAATACACAGTCGCATCGAACCATCTTTCTTTCAACAAAGCACCGGAGCACCCCAAGGGGATACATCGGTCTAATGTACCCTTGGACAAAGATCTTCCAACTGGCTTTCAACTCTTTCATTCACGCGCCATCCTATACGGAGCTCGAAATAGGAACACGCGGCACAAGATCATGCTAAAATCACCTCTCGAACTGGAGGCAACCCTGGAATCTCATCGGAAAACATCTGCAAACCGCACACCACTGGCAATCTGCCAAGCTGGGCTCGACTTCAGTAATCTACTGAATATACGAGAAAGCCCTCGGCTCCTCTTGAAGCAATCTACCATAGTCAGAGCAGATACTAAGGGAATCCGAGATCTGGAACCTTGCCGTAGAATCACTCATCTGTCATTCGGGTCTGAATCTGACAATCTTGTGGAAAACACTACGTGGCCCTGTACTTGGTCAACAGTCTATACAACTATACAACAAAATCAGCTAAACCAAGTACACACAATCAAGATCAATCTCATGCCCCTCAAACTGAAGCATACAGTGTCTAACAGTAGTCACAGATATCAACCCACCCCCAACGGAGAAGTTAGACACACGTGACACGACTCAACAGGCAATGATGTCCAATGCAAAATGTTCAGAGATAATGTATGGATGCCCTGTGTCAATCAACACATATGTAGGATAACCGCAAAGAAAACATTACCTGCAATGACTCACTGCGCCCCTGCGCCTGCTCCCTGTCAGGGCAAAACACGTGCCTGCGTCGGGGAGGCTGACTCACCGCCTGCTACCTCCTGGCTCTGCGGGTCTGTGTGGGAGGGTGGCTGAAAGGAGTGTACAGAGGATGCCTGTCTCTCCATCTGTGGCCTGGTGCTGATGACCTGACTCTGGAATCGTGTGCACCTCTCTGGGGACAAACTCTGCGAATGTCCCTGTTGCCTACAGATGTTCAGCGTCCCAAACTCCTTGACACTGCTCCGTCGCATGTCGTCCGCCACACGAGCACATATACGCCACTTATCTGACCCTGACCTCCTGCGAGATCCACTCGAACTCGATGAACTACTCCCAGATTCTTAAACGTTCCCTTAGCCTTTAAAAATTCCTTCTTCCACTACCACTAGTCCCTGTCAAACGAGGAGGAGGTGTGGAAACTGTACGGTCATGGACTGTGGCGGTCTCGCCCCTGAACACCGGTAGGAAGCCCCTCGCTGCCTGATCAAGCCAGCCTCGCTCCTTCGCTCGGTTCATGCCTCTGAAAAAGTACTAGGCGGCCCGTGTTCACCAAGGAAAGACATCGGGTTCACCCGTGAGAACTGATCGGCCACTGCCTCGTCGTTCCCGGCCACATGCGGTGCAAATCGTACACAATGCAGAAAATTAGCAACATACTCCTCGATGTTCCACTGTCCCTGCTTCAATTCGCAAATTCAGCTCCTTTTCTTTCGGTAGGAAACGGGAAAGAAGCGCTGATAGAACTCATCTTTAGAGACTTTCCATGTAATCATGCCTCGGTCTCCAAGGCTCCTCGTAGTCAACCACCAGCTCTTGGCAACCTCTTGCCTGATGCCCTATCATTCACACGTCGCTCTCAGTATATGCCAAAGACTCAAAAACATCTCGATATCATCAAGCCAACTCTCGCACTCTACTGCACTCTCTGGCCCTCAGGGTAGGCGGATGGAAAGACTGAAATTCTTCAATAAGGTCTCCATCGGCGTAGCGGAACATCCATCTGTGCACCGGAGTGCTACCCTCGCTGGCGTGTATACGTCTAGGCGGCATAATCTGATTACCAAACTGATAGACACAAAAATATCATCGTCTCAGCCCTCTCTAGTCATAACCTCTGATCGAGAACGGTTCTGATCAGGCTTGAAATGCTGTAAACAATTCAGATAATACAACACAACATATAATAGAAAAGCAATAAGCTAGCATCTCAAAAGCAAGAAGATGACTGATCTACCCCGCCATTCTATTTCTATCTCAGTCTACAGAACCTACTGCTCTGATACCACCTGTTGTGGGGACCCGGGCTCTAACAATTCTTTGGGATTTAATTGGATCTTTGTTCGAAAATGTGGGTCAAAAATTTGCTTTAACATTAATCAAATGTATAGTCAAGCATAACATTGTCTTTATAAGACATAAATAACTAAGTACATACATGTCGTCTAGTACAAACTACCTAGTGTTGCATACAACTACAACATAGGTGTACAAGTCTAAATAGAAACACTAGAATCTCCATGCCCGAGATCTCCACGCTATCATCACCTCTCACAGCTCGTGACCCGATCGCCCCACCTGTTGCCATGCACACAACAGACACGACAACACCGGATAACTCCGGTGAGAACATATCCCAGTATAAAACATGGATGCATGCAATGTAAAAATCATACAAATGCATACATATCAAGTAACATGAATTAAATTAAACATGTAGAAGAAAAAAATTCGATTAAACATTAAATCTTGACTCGACTCATTTCTAATCTAGGGATCCGGTTGAATAAGACGGTCTGTACCTACCCAACCACTCGGGAACAGTCTCTTATTCCTAGACTCGGTCAACTCGATCGAGGGTCCACATAGAGCAAATCCTCCATGCGCGATACACCGAAACGTCTAGTTTTGGCAAGTCGCCAAATCCCTACCAGGACTCGAATAAAACAATAAACAAGGCATACATAATAAATGTAATAACAATAGTAGTGATTAGGGAAACTCGTATCAATCTGAATCGAGTTGTGCAATCCCGTGACCACAGTGATTATAACTTTCGTCGCACAATGTCTGTCGAGATCTTGAAATCGGAATGTCGAGTCACAATAATAACTCTGAAAGGCAATGTAGACATACATCTATCAATATACAATTCAAGCAACTCAATACAAACAATACTCGTTTTGATATAACTTGACGGCATAACGGCGTAGTCTCGCGATACCGTTAATCAAACAATAATAATCTCTCATCAAAACCCATGTGACATGCTCAATTCTCCCAACAATTAATATACATGCTGGAATTTCGAAATAACCAGTACGATATCCGAAAATCAAACCGGTAACGAATTATCAAACTCAACATGTCAAGACACATCTTTTCAACACAATCAAATTTCTCCAACACATATATTCGAAACATGCTTAAATGAAAATACTTACATCCTTTGCTAGTTTGTTGCAAGGATCACAAATCGGGCTCGGAATTAAAATCAGATGAACAAATCTTGCACAATCTCAAATCTAAAATGAAAAAGCTTGAAGGAACAAGGCTTGCTCTCGGTTCTGGGGTCTGAAGAGAGGGAAAGTGAAGACAACACATATATATATTGCATGTAATCCAACGGTGTCTTCTCAAAATTTTACACATTCACGCGGCGCTCGGGCGGTAAGAAGGTACCGCTCGGCCGACAGTCTCGTGCCAACACTTTTCGAATGACACTGGGCCGCGAGCGGTCAAAATGTACCGCTCGGGCGCGGAAGGTTGTCCAAAGCATAACATTGTTGAACAATGGCGCTCGGGCGGGACTTCTACCGCGCGGCGCCACTGAACTGTTCCAACAGTACTTCACTTTTTAACATTTCCGGCATTACATTTCTCCCCCTCTTAGATAAAGTTCGCCCGAACTGCAAGCATCAACTCAGGCGTAATAAACAGCAGTGTAAACAAAAGCTGAATAAATACTTACATCAGTGAAAACTCAGGATATCTCTGTCTCATATCAGACTCTGTCTCCCAAGTTCCTTCCGCGATGCCATGACGACTCCACTGAACCTCACAAAGCGGAATGGCTTGGTTCTAAGTTGTTTCTCTTCCGATCAAGAATCTGTATCGGTCTTGGGTCTAAGTTGTTGGCCGACTGTTCACGAGGAAACTCTGTATAAACGATCTTTATTTTAATAAATTTGAATTTATTAATTTGGCGCACTTTTATCTTTATACCATGCTAGTTGAATAGATAAAGTCCTTGAAAACAAATAGTAGAAAGAATAGAGATGCCATATGATGAGTACATGAAACCATGTTTGGAATACTGTAATTCTAAACGTTCCTAGTCGATCAGCCGCCATAAAAGGATAAAGCCGCTCGGAGTTAGAGACTGTATCTGCGATGTGAGTACCAGTTCATTGGTAGGGGACATTGTGATGTCCGAGCATGCAGATAGGTGCTCCTGGTAGAGGGCACTGAACAACCCTCTATAAAGGACTTTCAAAGTGGTTCTCACTTATCGAGTGGAAAAGTCCTGTTTATGGTTGTACACCATTAGTCCTTAGGACCCGGGACAACTGAGACTCTATATGCTAGCGTTTCACTTTGACTTGTTTACGAGCTCTTATGGGGTCATCAGGTGACAAGGTTGGGTGTTACGGCGAAACATAAGGAGTCGATGCATGTAGCCGGGGATTCACCGCTACCTACGGGTATGGAATCCAGTGTTTTCATGTATGTGTGGTTGAAACTCTGATCAGAGTAGGTGGTATTATGAAAGGGGTTCATGATCACCATCGATGCAACACAACATGACACATAGTACGATTCATTGACAACTCTCGATAAACCAATAGTTGTCGAATCGGTCGGGATATATGAGTTGAAGGGACCGTACGGTACGCTAACCATAATGAATGGTTCTTGCAGGCACTATCATGTGATACCTAGGGAATCACGTAAGCGATGCTGCTAAGCGTTTAACGTGATTGGTTGGGTACTATCAGACTTGAGTTCTGACGTTCTTACTATCAAGGTGTTGATAAGTAAGAATGGGGCAATGGGGGTATGCTCGAATAAGGACATGTTAGTCCGAATCACATGGAGATGTGAACCCACGGCTAGTCGTATCAATGAACCATTGAGGGCCACACAAGTACTGCTTTGTAAATCCCGATGAGAAGTTAAAATAGTTCAATGTGTTGACGCTTTAAATGTGTTTATAACGTAAAGAAAAATAGAAGTATGACTTCAAGAGAGAATATAAATTTTAATTTATGGAAGTGTTCCTAAGATTAAAATTTGGCCAAGTAAATAAGTTGTTGAAAATTGTGATTTTCATAAACATTGTTGTGGACTAAATAAATTATTCAAGTGTGGAATTAATTAAACACTAGTGGACCTAGTAGAGTCTAAATAATAAATTAATTCAAGTGTTGAATAATAAATAATATTGAGTCTTGTAGAGCTCAAAATATTATTTAACTAGTGGTGACTTGAATAATTCAAGTAGTATTTAATTATTCTCAAATGTGTTTGGATAATTAAATTTAGTCCATTGTTTTTAATGGTTAAAAACCATATAATATATGAGAGACATGCTAGGGTTTGCAGCTTGGGAGGTGAAGAGTTGTGTTTACTTTTATTAAAAAAATTCAAAAGCATGCACCTTTTTGCTTTCTTTTCACACACCAAGACAAGGGGATTAACTCACTCTCCCTCATTCTCTCCCACCCTTGGCCGAAATCTCCTTGTTTTTCTCTCAAAATTTTCTTCTTTTTGTTCTTCAATTTGTTGGAGAACAAAATTCTCTTGAAAAATCCTCAAGTTTTTCTAGTGCAAAACTGAGGGGATTTACCTTGTAAGTGGTGGGCCAATCTTGAAGGGAAGGAAGCTTGTAGACTTGTCTTGACAGAAGAAACTGTGTGCTAGTCAACTAAGTTGGAGCCATCATCAACTTTTTAAGGTTGATAGGTAAATCACTGAACATCCTATGTAGTGATTATTTTGTAAATATGCACAATATCAAAGGGGGCCGAAATTTATGTGCTTCAAAATGAAAATTTTGCTTCCGTTGCGTTTCCGGCTCCGTAACCTGTCCGCTCACTCCTCGATATGTTTTTCATACGAGATTCTTGATCGAGTTGGTGATCTTGCATACGATTGGTATTGCCCCAGCTCTATCTGTCATTCACGATGTTTTCATGTTCTATGCTGAGGAAATAGGAACCAGATCATCACCTGTACTTGCACCGGATGAGGTGGAACTTGATCCTTCTCTTTCCTATGTCGAACAACCTGTCGTATTATGGATCGAAAGGAAAATATATTGCGAAATAAATGATTCCCTGGTTCGAGTACAATGGACACGGCAGGGGGGAAGAGTCGACCGTGGGAGTTGGAAAGCAAATGCGAGATTCATATCCCATTTATTTGATGTTAGTCCATCTGTTCCATTGTATTCGATGTATTCTAACTTTATTGATTTTAGTTTTGATATGTACTATAACTAGTGACATGTAGTTTACCAGTGTAGTATAAGATGTGTTGAGATTTCGAGGACGAAATCTTTTAAGTTGGGGAGAAATGTGAGACCCCGAAAATAAAATAGTATCGATGGCATTTTCGTAAATAAGTTGAAAAACAATAATTAATTTTAAGGGCAAAAATGGTAATTCATGACATATCTTTGTCATAGAAGTCCAAATGATTTGAAATTGGATATAACGTAGAAAACTCAAAGATATAGAAGTTTCATGTTTGAGTTTTGAGAAATTTGATCGTTTCACCGGTCCAAAGGAATGTAACGATTTTAAAATGTTATTTAATATTTTATTTTATTAATATAATATAATATTAATATTTAAAATTAAAAAAAAAGAAAAAGAAAAGATAAAGTTGAAACTCACGTGAAACGTGAGTCTCATCCCCAAAGAAGACAACAGCGGCTGGATGAGAGATAAATGAGTTTTTATTTTCTTTTCTATCGTGCGCTTTACGGTATTTCCAATCGACGAAACGCTTCAGATTGGGATCGTTGACACGAGGTCTTCGATTTGAGGTATAATTTCATAGTTTTGGTAGGTTTGAAATTCGTCGATTTTTGGAATAAATCCGATAAATTGTTAAATCATACTGAAATTGAAATTGTTGAATAGTTGTATTTTTAACGAAGAGAGATGATTAGAGTGATGTTATTTTGAATTACTCTATTATTTATAGAATTTTTTCTTTTATTGAGTTGATTTGTCGGTTTATATTGCGGTAGAATAACCGACAAGAAACTCATATTCGAAGTCGGAATTGAATTATGATGATTTTGATGTGATATGATTTTTGAAGTTTTAAATGATATTTGAAACTCATATTAATGATTTTACAGTATGTTTTGATTAGAATGAGTATGTTATGATGTAGATAAATATTATGTCCATACTATCTTCAAACTCCGGTGAGAACAATCCCAGTATAAAACATGGATGCATGCAATGTAAAAATCATATACAAATGCATGACAGATATCAAGTAACATGGATGTAAATTTAAACATGTAGAAGAATACAAATCTGTATTCAACATTTAAATCTTGACTCGACTCATTTCTATCTAGGGATCCGTATGAATAAGACGGTCTGTCACCTACCCAACCACTCGGGGCAACGGTACGTCTTATTCCTAGACTTCGGTCAACTCTGTATCGAGGGTCTGCACATATAGCAAATCTGCTCCTATGCGTCGATACACCGAAACGTCTAGTTTTGGCAAGTCTGCCAATATCTCCTATCTCAGGACTCGAATATAAATCAATAAACAAGGCATTACATAATGAAATGTAATAACAATCTAGTATGTGATTTAGGGAAACTCGTATCAAATCTGAATCGAGTTGTGCAATCCCGTGACCACATGAATTATACCTTTCGTCGCACAATGTCTGTCGAGATCTTGAAATCGGAATGTCGAGTCTGACAATAATAACTCTGAAAGGCATTGTAGACATACATTCTATCAATATACAGTTCAAGCAACTCATATACAAATCAATACTCGGTTTTGATATAACTTGACGGCATAACGGCGTAGTCTCGCGATACCGCTAACTCAAACAATAATAATCTCTCATCAAAACCCAATGTGACATGCTCAATTCTTCCCAACCAATTCAATATACATGCTGGAATTTCGAAATAACCACGTACGGTATCCGAAAATCAAACCGGTAACGAATATATCAAACTCAACATGTCAAGAACACATCTTTTCAACACAATCATAATTTCTCCAACACATATATTTCGAAACATGCTGTAAATGAATAATACTTACATCCTTTGCTAGTTCTTGTTGCAAGGATCACAAATCCGGGCTCGGAATTAAAATCAGATGAACAAATCTTGCACAATCTCAAATCTAAAATGAAAAAGCTTGAAGGAACAAGGCTTGCTCTCGGTTCTTGTTGTCTGAATGAAGGAAAGTGAAGACAACACATTATATATATTGCATGTAATCTCATACGTGTCTTCTTTAAAATTTTACACATTTCAGGCGGCGCTCGGGCGGTAAGAATGTACCGCTCGGGCGCGACAGTCTCTGTCCAACACTTTTCGAATGACACTTTGGCGCTCGAGCGGTCAAAATGTACCGCTCGGGCGCGGAAGGTTCTGTCCAAAGCATAACATTGTTGAACAATGGCGCTCGGGCGGGACTTTTCTACCGCTCGGGCGCCACTGAATCTGTTCCAACATTGTACCCTTCACATTTTTAACATTTCCGGGCATTACATTTCTCCCCCTCTTAGATATAAGTTCGTCCTCGAACTTGCAAGCATCAACTCAGGGCGTATATAAACAGCAGTGTAACAAAAGCTGAATAAATACTTACATCATGTGAATAACTCAGGATATCTCTGTCTCATATCAGACTCTGTCTCCCAAGTTGCTTCCTCGATGCCATGACGACTCCACTGAACCTTCACAAGCGGAATGGTCTTGGTTCTAAGTTGTTTCTCTTTCCGATCAAGAATCTGTATCGGTCTTTCCACATAGCTCAGAGTTTGATCTAACTCGGCTTCGTCAGGCTGAATGACATGAGATTCATCCGGCATGTATTTGCGCAACATCGATACATGAAACACATCATGTATACCGGACAGTGAAGGAGGAAGAGCAAGTCTGTAAGCTCGATCGCCAATCTTCTCAAGGATCTCGTACAAACCAACGTATTTAGGAGACAACTTTCCTCGCTTGCCAAATCTGACAACGCCTCTGAAAGGTGAAATCTTCAAAAATACTCTGTCTCCCTGCTCAAATACCAACGGTCTGCGTCTGACATTGGCGTATTTCGCTTGCCTATCTTGTGCTGTCTTCATTCGTTTCTGAATGATCTTCACTTTTTCGGTCATCTCACGAATCATATCAGGTCCCAACTCTGGTACCTCGGAGATATCATCCCAGTACAACGGAGATCTGCACTTCTTTCCGTATAAAGCTTCGAACGGTGCCATCTCAATGCTAGTCTGATAGCTGTTGTTGTATGAAAACTCACACAACGGCAATGAATCTTGCCAACTAGTACCAAAGTCTAGTACTACAGCTCTCAGCATGTCCTCTAAAGTCTGGATAGTCCGCTCTGACTGTCCGTCCGTCTGAGGATGATAAGCAGTGCTCAGGTGTAAAGTCGTACCCAAAGCCTGCTGTAAGCTGTGCCAGAAGTGAGAAGTAAATCGTGGATCACGATCTGATACGATCGACTTCGGCACACCGTGCAATCTGATGACCTCTCTGAAATACAATTCTGCCATCTGATCGTGTCGATAGGTCATCCTGTACGGAATAAAGCACGCGGATTTGGTCAGTCTGTCTATCACAACCCAAATCGCGTCACAGCCCCGCGAAGATCGAGGTAATTTAGTCACGAAATCCATGGAAATGTGGTCCCATTTCCATTCAAGAACAGACAAACTCTGAAGTAATCCTCCGGGCTTCTTTCTTTCTGCCTTCACCTGCTGGCAATTCAGACATTTAGACACAAATTCTGCAATGTCTGTTTTCATTTGCTTCCACCAGAATTGCGTCTTCAAATCATTGTACATCTTCCTGCCACCAGGATGAATGCTGAACCGACTACAGTGTGCCTCTGACATGATCTGTCGTCTCAATTCTGGAACCTCTGGCACAACTAAGCGGTTATTCACATACAGAACATAATCTCTAACCTGATACTCTGATATATGACCAGCTCTGACCATATCAATCGACCTCTGAATGTTCGGATCAGTTCTTTGTGCTTCTTTGATCCTCAAAATCAGATCTGGCTCAATCTGAATCGCAGCAAGTCGCAACGGTCTACTCTCTGTATCAAATGTCAATTCAGACAAGCAACAATCTTCTACTAAATTCGATACACCTACAGTCGACAAGGAAAGAGCACATACCTTTTGACTCAAGGCGTCTGCCGCTGCATTCGACTTCCCTGGATAGTACTTGATCTCGCAATCAAAATCTTTCAACAGATCAAGCCATCGTCGCTGCCTCATGTTCAACTCTGATTGAGAAAAGAGGTACTTCAAGCTCTTATGATCAGAGTAGATCTCAAATTTCTCGCATACAGGTAATGACGCCAGATCTTGAGTGCAAAGACAATCGCCGCCAATTCAAGATCATGAATCGGATAGCGGGTCTCGTGCGGCTTCAGCTGTCTAGAGGCGTATGCTATCACGTGCCCTTGCTGCATAAGAACACACCCTAACCCTCTGTGAGATGCGTCACAGTATACAACAAACTCACCTATACCTGAAGGAATCGTCAAGACAGGTGCACTAGTCAGCCTCTTTTTCAACTCTACAAAACTGGCTTCACAATCTTCGGACCACACAAATGGCATGTTTTTCTGTGTCAACTGGGTGATAGGCTTCGCTATACTGGAGAAATCTCGGATAAAACGACGATAATACCCGGCTAGACCCATGAAACTGTGTATCTCAGGCACAGAAGTCGGTCTCGGCTAACTGATAACAGCCTCAACTTTACTCGGATCTACCGCAATACCATCTCCAGATATAATGTGACCCAAGAAGACGACCTGTCTCAGCCAGAATTCGCACTTGGACAGTTTAGCATACAACTGCTCTTTTCTCAAAGTTTTCAATACAATCCTCAGGTGATCTGCATGCTCAGTCAAATTCTTCGAATATACCAAAATATCATCAATGAACACAATCACAAAATCATCTAAATATCTCTGAAAAATGCGGTTCATCAAACTCATAAATACCGCTGGTGCATTCGTTAAACCGAAAGGCATAACAACAAACTCGTAATGTCCATACCTGGTTCGGAATGCAGTCTTCGGAATATCAATGTCTCTAACTCTGAGCTGATGATACCCTGATCTCAAATCAATCTTCGAGTATACAGACGATCCCTGTAACTGATCAAACAATTCGTCGATGCGAGGCAAAGGATACTTGTTCTTCACTGTTGCCTTGTTCAACTGCCTATAATCAATACACAGTCGCATCGAACCATCTTTCTTTCGAACGAATAGCACCGGAGCACCCCAAGGTGATACACTCGGTCTAATGTACCCCTTGGACAGAAGATCTTCCAACTGTGCTTTCAACTCTTTCAATTCAACAGGCGCCATCCTATACGGAGCTCTCGAAATAGGAACACTGCCTGGCACAAGATCTATGCTAAAATCTACCTCTCGAACTGGAGGCAACCCTGGAATCTCATCTGGGAACACATCTGCAAACTCGCACACCACTGGCAGATCTGCCAATGCTGGGCTCGACTTCAGTAGATCTACTGAATATACGAGAAAGCCCTCTGCTCCTCTCTGAAGCAATCTACTCATAGTCAGAGCAGATACTAAGGGAATCCGAGATCTGGAACCCTTGCCGTAGAATTTCCACTCATCTGTCATCTCGGGTCTGAATCTGACAATCTTGTGGAAACAGTCTACAGTGGCCCTGTACTTGGTCAACATGTCTATACCAACTATACAATCAAAATCAGCTAAACCAAGTACTACACAATCAAGATCAATCTCATGCCCCTCAAACTGAAGCATACAGTGTCTAACAGTAGTCACAGATATCAACCCACTCCCCAACGGAGAAGCTATAGACACTACCGTAGACATCGACTCAACAGGCAATGCATGTCTCAATGCAAAATGTTCAGAGATGAATGTATGAGATGCACCTGTGTCAATCAACACATATGTAGGATAACCGCAAAGAAAACAGTTACCTGCAATGACGTCATCTTGCGCCTCCTGCGCCTGCTCCTCTGTCAGGGCAAAAACACGTGCCTGCTGTCGGGGAGGCTGACTCACCGCCTGACTACCTCTTGGTCTCTGCGGGGTCTGTGTGGAGGGTGGCTGGAAGGAGTGTACAGAGGATGCCTGTCTCTCCATCTGTGGCACTGGTGCTGATGACCCTGCACTCTGGAATCGTGGTGCACCTCTCTGGGGACAAACTCTAGCGAAGTGTCCCTGTTGCCTACAGATGTTGCAGCGTCCCATAACTCCTTGACACTGCTCCGTCGCATGTCGTCCTCCACACGAGCTACAATATACGCCACTGTAATCTGAACCCTGACCTCTCTGTCGAGATCCACTCGAACTCGATGAACTACTCCCGGACTTCTTAAACTGTTTACCCTTAGCTTTTAAAAATTCCTTCTTGCCACTACCACTAGATCCACTATCGAAACGAGGAGGAGGTGGTGGAAACTGTACGGTAGTAGGCTGTGGCGGTCTCTGCCCCTGAACACCGTAGGAAGCCCCTCGCTGCCTGATCAAGCCAGCCTCTGCTCCCTTCGCTCGGTTCAATGCCTCTGAAAAAGTACTAGGCCGGCCCGTGTTCACCAAGGTAAAGACATCGGGGTTCAGCCCGTTGATGAACTGATCGGCCACTGCCTCGTCGTTCCCGGCCACATGCGGTGCAAATCGTAACAATGCAGAAAATTTAGCCACATACTCCTCGATGTTCCACTGTCCCTGCTTCAAATTCGCAAATTCAGCTCCTTTATCTTTTCGGTAGGAAACGGGGAAGAAGCGCTGATAGAACTCATCTTTAAAGACTTTCCATGTGATATCAATGCCTCGGTGCTCCAAGGCTCTCTTCGTAGTCAACCACCAGCTCTTGGCAACCTCTTGCATCTGATGCCCTATCAGTTTCACACGTCGCTCATCAGTATATGCCAAAGACTCAAATAACATCTCGATATCATCAAGCCAGCTCTCGCACTCTACTGCACTCTCTGTGCCCTTCAGGGTAGGCGGATGGAAAGACTGAAATCTCTTCAATAAGGTCTCCATCGGCGTAGCGGTAACATCCATCTGTGCACCGGACGTGCTACCCTGCTCTGGCTGTGGTATACGTCTAGGCGGCATAAATCTGATTACCAAACTGATTAGTACACAATAAATATCATCTGTCTCAGCCCTCCTCTGATCATAGACTCTGATCGAGAATCGGTTCTGATTCAGGCTTGAAATGCTGTAAATCAATTCAGATAATACAACACAACATATAATAGAGAAAGCAATAATCATGCTAGCATCTCAAAAGCAAGTAAGATGACTAGATCTACCCCGCTCATTCTATTCTATCTCAGTCTACAGAACCTACTGCTCTGATACCACCTGTTGTGGGGACCCGGGCTCTAACTCAATTCATTTGGGATTTAATTGGATCTTTGTTCGAAAATGTGGGTCAAAAATTTGCTTTTAACATTAATTCAAATGTAAAGTCAAAGCATAACATTGTCTTTATAAGACATAAATAACGTAATGTACATACATGTCTGTCTAGTACAACCATACACTAGTGTTTGCATACCAACTACAACATAGGTGATACAAGTCTAAATAGAAACCACTAGAAGTCTTCCATGCCCGAGATCTCCACGCTATCATCAACCTCTCATCTAGCTCGTGACCCAGATCCTGCCCCACCTGTTGCCATGCACACATACAGACACGACAACAGCCGGATAACTCCGGTGAGAACATATCCCAGTATAAAACATGGATGCATGCAATGTAAAAATCATATACAAATGCATGACAGATATCAAGTAACATGGATGTAAATTTAAACATGTAGAAGAATACAAATCTGTATTAAACATTTAAATCTTGACTCGACTCATTTCTAATCTAGGGATCCCGTATGAATAAGACGGTCTGTCACCTACCCAACCACTCGGGGAAACGGTACGTCTTATTCCTAGACTTCGGTCAACTCTGTATCGAGGGTCTGCACATATAGCAAATCTGCTCCTATGCGTCGATACACCGAAACGTCTAGTTTTGGCAAGTCTGCCAATATCTCCTATCTCAGGACTCGAATATAAATCAATAAACAAGGCATTACATAATGAAATGTAATAACAATCTAGTATGTGATTTAGGGAAACTCGTATCAAATCTGAATCGAGTTGTGCAATCCCGTGACCACATGAATTATAACTTTCGTCGCACAATGTCTGTCGAGATCTTGAAATCGGAATGTCGAGTCTGACAATAATAACTCTGAAAGGCAATGTAGACATACATTCTATCAATATACAATTCAAGCAACTCATATACAAATCAATACTCGGTTTTGATATAACTTGACGGCATAACGGCGTAGTCTCGCGATACCGTTAACTCAAACAATAATAATCTCTCATCAAAACCCAATGTGACATGCTCAATTCTTCCCAACCAATTCAATATACATGCTGGAATTTCGAAATAACCACGTACGATATCCGAAAATCAAACCGGTAACGAATATATCAAACTCAACATGTCAAGAACACATCTTTTCAACACAATCATAATTTCTCCAACACATATATTTCGAAACATGCTGTAAATGAATAATACTTACATCCTTTGCTAGTTCTTGTTGCAAGGATCACAAATCCGGGCTCGGAATTAAAATCAGATGAACAAATCTTGCACAATCTCAAATCTAAAATGAAAAAGCTTGAAGGAACAAGGCTTGCTCTCGGTTCTTGTTGTCTGAATGAAGGAAAGTGAAGACAACACATTATATATATTGCATGTAATCTCATACGTGTCTTCTTCAAAATTTTACACATTTCAGGCGGCGCTCGGGCGGTAAGAATGTACCGCTCGGGCTCGACAGTCTCTGTCCAACACTTTTCGAATGACACTTTGGCGCTCGAGCGGTCAAAATGTACCGCTCGGGCGCGGAAGGTTCTGTCCAAAGCATAACATTGTTGAACAATGGCGCTCGGGCGGGACTTTTCTACCGCTCGGGCGCCACTGAATCTGTTCCAACATTGTACTTTTCACATTTTTAACATTTCCGGGCATTACATTTCTCCCCCTCTTAGATATAAGTTCGTCCTCGAACTTGCAAGCATCAACTCAGGGCGTATATAAACAGCAGTGTAAACAAAAGCTGAATAAATACTTACATCATGTGAATAACTCAGGATATCTCTGTCTCATATCAGACTCTGTCTCCCAAGTTGCTTCCTCGATGCCATGACGACTCCACTGAACCTTCACAAGCGGAATGGTCTTGGTTCTAAGTTGTTTCTCTTTCCGATCAAGAATCTGTATCGGTCTTTGGTTCTAAGTTGTTGGCCGACTGTTCACGATGAAACTCTTTGTATAAACGATCTTTATTTTAATAATATTTGAATTTATTAATTTGGCGCATCTTTATCTTTATACCCATGCTAGTTGAATAGATAAAGTCCTTGAATATACAAATAGTAGAAAGAATATGAGATGCTCATATGATGAGTATCATGAAACTCATGTTTGGAATACTGTATATTCTAAACCGTTCCTAGTCGATTCAGCCGCCACTAAGAAGGATAAAGGCCGCTCGAGTTAGAGACTAGTATCTGCGATGTGAGTACCATGTTTCATTGGTAGGGGACATTGTGATGTCCGAGCATGCAGATAGGTGCTCCTGGTAGAGTGCACTGAACAACCCTCTATAAAGGACTTTCAAAGTGGTTCTCACTTATCGAGTGGAAAAGTCCTAGTTTATGGTTGTACACCATTAGTCCTTATGACCCGGGACAACATTGAGACTCTATATGCTAGCGTTTCACTTTGACTTGTTTACCGACTCTTATGGGGTCATCAGGTGACAAGGTTGGGTGTTACGGCGAAACATATAGGAGTCGATGCATTGTAGCCGGGGATTCACCGCTTACCTACGGGTATGGATATCCTATGTGTTTTTCATGTATGTGTGGGTTGAAATCTCTGATCAGAGTATGGTGGTAATTATGAAAGGGGTTTCATAGATTACACCATCGATGCAACCACAACATGACACATAGTATCGATTCATTGACAACTCTCGATAAACCAATAGTTGTCGAATCGGTCGGGATATATGAGTTGAAGGGACCGTACTGTACGCTAACCATAATTGAATGGTTCTTGCAGGCACTATCATGTGATACCTAGGGAATCACGTAAGCGATGCTGCTAAGCGTTTAACGTGATTGGTTGGGTACTATCAGACTTGAGTTCTGACGTTCTTACTATCAAGGTGTTGATAAGTAAGAATGGGGCAATTGGGGTATGCTCGAATAAGGACATGTTTAGTCCGAATCACATGGAGATGTGAACCCACGGCTAGTCGTATCAATGAACCATTGAGGGCCACACAAGTACTTGCTTTGTAAATCCCGATGAGAAGTAAAATAGTTCAATGTGTTGAACGGCTTATAAATGTGTTTATAAGCGTAAAGAAAAATAGAAGTATGACTTCTAAGAGAGAAATATAAATTTTAATTTATGGAAGTGTTCCTAAGATTAAAATTTGGCCAAGTAAATAATGTAGTTGAAAATTGTGATTTTCATAAACATTGTTGTGGACTAAATTAAATTAATTCAAGTGTTGAATTAATTAAACACTAGTGGACCTAGTAGAGTCTAAATAATTAAATTAATTCAAGTGTTGAATTAATTAAATAATATTGAGTCTTGTAGAGCTCAATTAAAATAATTATTTAACTAGTGTGACTTGAATAAATTCAAGTAGTATTTAATTATTCTCAAATGTGTTTGAGATAATTAAAATTTAGTCCATTGTTTTTTAATGTGTTAAAAAACCATATAATATATGAGAGACATGCTAGGGTTTGCATGCTTGGGAGGTGAAGAGTTGTGTATTACTTTTTATTAAAAAAATTCAAAAGCATGCACCTTTTTGCTTTTTGCTTTTCACACAACCAAGACAAGGGGATTAACTCACTCTCCCTCATTCTCTCCCACCCTTGGCCGAAATCTCCTTGTTTTTCTCTCAAAAATTTTCTTCTTGTTTTGTTCTTCAATTTGTTGGAGAACAAAATTTCTCTTTGAAAAATCCTCAAGTTTTTCTAGTGCAAAACTTGAGGGGATTTACCTTGTTAAGTGGTGGGCCTAATTCTTGAAGGGGAAGGAAGCTTGTAGACTTGTCTTGACAAAGAAGAGCTTAGTTGCTAGTCAACTAAGTTGGAGCCATCATCAACTTTTTAAGGTTGATAGGTAAATCACTTGAACATCCTATGTATGTGATTATTTTGTAAATATTGCACAATATCAAAGGGGGCCGAAATTTATGTGCTTCAAAAATGAAATTTTTGCTTCCGTTGCGTTTCCGGCCTCCGTAACCTGTCCGCTTTCAATCTCCTCGATATGTTGGTTCATACGAGATTCTTGATCGAGTTGGTGATCTTGCATATCGATTGGTATTGCCACCAGCTCTATCTGTCATTCACGATGTGTTTCATGTTTCTATGCTGAGGAAATATGAACCAGATCCATCACCTGTACTTGCACCTGATGAGGTGGAACTTGATCCTTCTCTTTCCTATGTCGAACAACCTGTTCGTATTATGGATCGAAAGGAAAATATATTGCGAAATAAATCGATTCCTCTGGTTCGAGTACAATGGACACGGCATGGTGTGGAAGAGTCGACGTGGGAGTTGGAAAGCAAAATGCGAGATTCATATCCGCATTTATTTGATGTTAGTCCATCTGTTCCATTGTATTCGATGTATTCTAATCCTTTTATTGATTTTAGTTTTGATATGTACTATAACTAGTGACATATGTATGTTTACCAATGTTATGTATATAGAGATGTTTGAGATTTCGAGGACGAAATCTTTTAAGTTGGGGAGAAATGTGAGACCCCGAAAATAAAATAGTATCGATGGCATTTTCGTAAATAAGTTGAAAAACAATAAATTAATTTTAAGGGCAAAATGGTAATTCATGACATATCTTTGTCATATGAAGTCCAAATGATTTGAAATTTGGATATAACGTAGAAACTCAAAGATATAGAAGTTTCATGTTTTGAGTTTTGAGAAATTTGATCGTTTCACCGGTCCAAAGGAATGTAACGATTTTAAAATGTTAAATATATTATATTATTTTATTTTATTAATATAATATAATATAATATAATATTTAAAATTAAAAAAAAAAGAAAAAGAAAAGATAAAGTTGAAACTCACGTGAAACGTGAGTCTCATTCCCTCAAAGAAGACAACAGCGGCTGAGATGAGAGATAAATGAGTTTTGATTTTCTTTTCTATCGTGCGCTTTATCGGTATTTCCAATCGACGAAACGACTTCAGATTTGGGATCGTTGACACGAGGTCTTCGATTTGAGGTATAAATTTCATAGTTTTGGTGATGTTTGAAATTCGTCGATTTTTGGAATAAATCCGATAAATTGTTAAATCATACTGAAATTGAAAATTGTTGAATAGTGTATTATTTTAACGAAGAAGAGATGATTATAGTGATGTTATTTTGAATTACTCTTAATTTATTATAATTAGAGAATTTTTAATCATTTTATTGAGATTGAAGAATTATATGTCGGTTATATATGCGGTAGAATAACCGACAAGAAACTCATATTCGAAGTCGGAATTGAATTATGATATGATTTTGATGTGATATGAATTTTTGAAGTTTTAAATGATATTTGAAACTCATATTAATGATTTTACAGTATGTTATTGATTAGAATGAGTATGTTATTGATGTAGATAAATTATTATACCGATATCTTCAAACTACATCAATTGGAACGAAGAATTGAGGTATGTTGCGATCGGGTAACATACGACAAGTATCTGTGTTATATGATATATGTTTGATTGATTAGATTGAGAATATGTGTCTATATGCCTTATGTGATGATTTGATGTGGCATACATGACATTGTGATTTGAATATCGATGTATAAAATAAATGTTTTGTTAACACACATCGTTTGATGCATACATCGATACATGACATGCACGTTGAGCTATGATCCTTGGATACCCTGATATGATTTGATTGGATTCTGGGGTTTGTGAACACAATTGCTATGCTGGTATTATATGACCCGTAAAGCATAGACATTTGTGGCCCCGATGATTGGATATGAGATTTCGGATTTGATGGCGCTTTGTCGACGCTATCATACGAGTATCCCTTATTGAGGCCGATGTGCCAGCTCGAGCATTGATTTGATAGCGATTCGTTTGATTCTGACATGTGCTCAGTGGATGGGTATTTGACCTGATACCTCCGCGACATACATGCATTGCATATCATATATCATTGTTTAGATATATGTGGTATATATGATTGGTTGTTCCATACAGAGCTTTGCTCACCCCCAAGGGGGGCTGTTGTTGTCTTTATGTGTGAACAATGGCAGGTAATCCAGGATTTCAGGAGACCGGAGAGGGTACTTCTGGAGGGAACCACAACTTGGGCTGAGGTTTATGTTTATGTCTTGTTCCCAGTATATGTATATGTATCTATATACCGGGGCATGTCCCGAGGATATGAGTTGTTTGTATATGATTGGCTGTGATTATGTGTGGGCATATTTATGATATGAGATGAAATACTATTTTTAGTATTCAAATAAAATGATTTGGGCTCATTGTAAAGAAAATTTTAAACTCGTTTTCCACTATGATTAATTAAACCCTAATCAGATTGTATTGTAATAATGATTAGGAACTAAGGGCCTCACAGCTTCGGCTCTGCCAGCACCATGGCACTAGAACCTAGCACCTAGGCGCTAGACAGTGCTGCAGCATAGCATTGTCTAGCGCCTAGGCGCTTGTCCATGACTTTTAAACCACTATTTTAGGCTCATGTCTTCCATGTTCGGGGAAATGTTCACACTTCATATAGAGATTGTTTCGGGGTTCCATGTCATGGTTTAGTACGAAGATTAAATGAGGTCAAGTCCCAAGTGATTTACAACGTCATAAGTAAATTGTCATTTTGGTGGTGTGCACGACTATTACGTCTAAGTTATCGAAGTAAAGTGCATGAAATTGTGTTAGTATGTGCAGCAGTGGCCCCCAAGCGAGATCCAATGAATCCTTCAATGCCATGAAATTATGCTCGACATGCAAAAAAAATTATTTTAATTTTTTTAAGTATGCTAAATGTAATGTCCGGTTACTCTTACAAATTATTAATAATGCTTTTATGTCATTGTTTAAGCATAATGATTTGGATATTGATCAAAATTGTACCACAACCATTAGAAGGCTAAGATATAAGGTTACAACTTTCATGTTTTGGATTTTGTCCATATCATTGTGGAAGACAAGTCACAAGTGCCTCGAAGTGTGTCGTGTGTATCGTCATTCCTAAATTGACACATTTTGGTAGATTGAGCATAACTGTTTACTCAGACCTTCAAATGACATGAGGGCAATTGTAGAAGCAATCCAAGACATAGGGCTACAACTTTCTTGTTTACCACCTTTTTAAATTATGAAGGGAAGATACGTTTCTAGAGCGATCTTTGATGAAACTGTGTGCAGAGGCAGAATGTGTGGCAACCGAGCGCCAGTGCACCAAAAATCTAGTGTTTGGACAGGAAGTTCTGCACCCGGGCGGTAAATGGAGCACAGATTTCTAACTTCAAAAAATGAAAAAGAGGAAGAAGAAAGCTATTGGAAGAAGATTTCTTGGTGTTCGTAGACTATTTTAACAGTCAAGATACAGAAAAGAGGAAGAAATATACTCAAGCTCTGTATAGTCTTGAATTACATGACATATGTTTAGTGGATGAATATATTATGTTATTCACTAAATATAAACGGAATTCAGGGGTCGAAGAAAATATAGCTATGCATCTTTTCTTCGCCAAAATGCCGAGTCCCTGGAGAGAAATGCATATAACGAAATATGTCCCCGGCAATCCAGATATGTTGGCATGAAGAGCCTCTTTTCTCAAAGGAAAATTGGCAGAATGGTGTCATATGGCAGCATTACAAAATAATTACTAACGCTTAAGGGGGTATCAATAAAATAATTCCTTTGTATTGCAAGAAAAATGATCTTCCAACAATTATTGGAAGTAAACCACAAAAGCATAAGACGAAAAGTGTGGGGACCCAGGCTCTAACTCAATTCTTTTGGGATTTATTTGATCTTTGCTCGAAAATGTGGGTCAAAATTTTGCTTTTAACATTAATTCAAATGTATAATTAAAACATAATATGTCTCTATAACAATTAACAACATAATGTACATACACGTCTGTTTAGTACAATCATACACTAGTGTTCAAATCCCAACTACAAACATAAGTAGTACCAGTCTAATAGGAAAACACTAGAAATCTTCAACGCCCGAGATCTCCACGCTATCGCCAATCTCTCATCTAGCTCGAGACCCAGATCCTGCCCCACCTGTTGCCATGCACACATACAGACACGACAACAGCCGGATAACTCCGGTGAGAACAAATCCCAGTATAAAACATGTATGCATGCAATGTACTAAATCATACACTAATGCATAGCATATATCAATGCACATAATATAAAATCTAAACATGTAAAAGAATACAATCTGTATTCAACATATAGTTCTTGACTCGATTCATTTCTAATCTAGGGATCCCGGTGTGAATAAGACGGTCTGTCACCTACCCAACCACTCGTGGTGACGGTACGTCTTATTCCTAGACTTCGGTCAACTCTGTATCGAGGGTCTACACATAGAGAAAATCTACTACTATGCGTCGATACACCGAAACGTCTAGTTTTGGCCGATCTGCCAATATCTCCTATCTCAGGACTTGAATATAAATCAATAAACAAGACATTACATAATCAAATGTAATAACAATCTAGTATGTGATTTAGGGAAACTCGTATCAAATCTGAATCGAGTTGTGCAATCCCGTGACCACATGAATTATACCTTTCTTGTCGAATAGTCGGTATCGTAGTCGAAGTCTTGAGTTCACAATAGCCAGTACAAATATAAAATGGCATAATCAATGTGCACTCTATCAATATACATCTCAAGAAATTCAATATACAAGGCTGAAATCGGTTTCAATACAATTCGACGGCGTAACGGCGTAATTCTTCTATACCGATAATCTCAATACAACACTATCAATGTAGGACATACTATCAATTCAAAATCTCATCCCACATCAATATATATATTCTGAAATCTGCAAGAATCCTAACTCATATAAGCTGGAAATTTCGAACAATAGCATACGGTCTCCAAATTTTGATCCGGTAACGAATATATCATGCTCAGTATATCAAGAACACATATTCTAACTCAAATCTGAATTTCCCCAACATAATTATTTCGAAACATGCTGAAAATGAATAACACTTGCATCCTTAGCTAGCTCTTGTTGCAAGGATCACAAATCCGGGCTCGGAATTAAAATCGGATCTCTAAATCTTGCACCATATAATTTCTAAAGGATGAAGAACTTGAAGGAAACAAGGGGAATTCTCGGTGCTCTCAACTGCTGAAAATGGAGACAATGAATCAGCACCAAATATGTATATATACCCTGCCAAGTGTCAACATTAAAATCGAATGTGGCATTCTCGCATGCAGCACCGCGGGCGCGGGTGCGCTCATGCTTCGGCAACCCCATTATTTTCTCAAATTAACAACCGCGGGTGCGGTGCCATACAAGACCACGGGTGCGGTGATGTTACGAATAAAATCTGCCATCTTACTGTCCATACACCGCAGGTGCGGTGTGGCTTCGGCCATGCTTCCATCAAAATTCCATAATTCATGAACTATTTGATATTTTCATCTTACGACATGCATTCTCGTATTCTCCAAGTCGTACTTCAATAAAGATTAATAATCTCGAACCTTACATTTCTCCCCTCTTAGACAGGAGTTCGTCCTCGAACTCGTAAACAATTAATCATGCAAATATTTCCAAAAGCAGTATAACTAAAACTGAAATAGGGACTTACATCGTATGAACATCTCGGGATATTTCTGTCTCATATCAGACTCTGTCTCCCAAGTTGCTTCCTCGATGCCACGACGACTCCATTGAACCTTTACAAGCGGAATAATTTTGGTTCTAAGCTGTATCTCTTTCCGATCAAGAATCTGTATCGGTCTTTCAACATAGCTCACAGTCTGATCTAACTCGGCTTCGTCAGGCTGAATGACATGAGAATCATCTGGCATATATCTACGCAACATCGATACATGAAAAACATCATGAATACCAGATAATGAAGGAGGAAGAGCAAGTCTGTAAGCTCGATCGCCAATCTTTTCAAGAAACTCATACGGACCGACGTATCTAGCAGACAATTTCCCCCGCTTGCCAAATCTGACAACGCCTCTGAAAGGTGAAATCTTCAAAAATACTCTGTCTCCCAGCTCAAATACCAACGGTCTGCGTCTGACATTGGCGTATTTCTCTTGCCTATCCTGTGCCGTCTTCATTCGCTTCTGAATGATCTTCACTTTCTCGGTCATCTCACGAATCATATCAGGCCCCAACTCTGGTACCTCAGAGATATTATCCCAGTACAACGGAGATCTGCACTTCTTTCCGTATAAAGCTTCGAACGGTGCCATTTCAATGCTAGTCTGATAGCTGTTGTTGTATGAAAACTCACACAACGGCAATGAATCTTGCCAACTAGTACCAAAATCTAGTACTACAGCTCTCAGCATGTCCTCTAAAGTCTGGATAGTCTGCTCTGACTGTCCGTCTGTCTGAGGATGATAAGCAGTGCTCAGGTATAAAGTCGTACCTAAAGCCTGCTGTAAACTGTGCCAAAAGTGAGAAGTGAATCGTGGATCACGATCTGATACGATCGACTTCGGCACACCATGCAATCTGACTACCTCTCTGACATATAACTCTGCCATCTGATCGTGTCGATAGGTCATTCTGTACGGAATAAAGCACGCTGATTTGGTCACTCTATCAATGATGACCCAAATCGAGTCACAGCCCCGTGAAGATCGAGGTAACTTCGTCACGAAATCCATAGAAATGTGATCCCATTTCCATTCAGGGATAGACTGTAAGGCCCGAGAATTGAGTTTGATACTCTGTATTGATATATATAAAGTATGAATAAGGAAGGCAACAACAGAAGTGGAGAAACGATGTTGCAAAACTTGAATATTTTGAGAAAACAGCACTGAACCCGCGGTGCCAGACATCACCGCACCCGCGGTGCATGGACAATAAGTTGGCAAGAAATTCCGTAGCATCACTGCACCCGCGGTGCTAGCAGGAGCGCACCCGCGGTGCTCGAATCAAGAAAAATAAAGATAATGCCGAAGCATGAGCGCACACGCGGTGCATGACACGACCGCACCCGCGGTCATGCGTGTTGCATGAAAAATGATGCCACGTTTCATGAAGTGCATGCAGTATATATACAGAGGAATGACACGTTTTCCCTCAGAATTTCAAAAAAGGAGGTCGAGATTTTGATAGAAAATCCTTACGCCTTTTTGATTGGCGATTGTGGAAGAACCGTTCATCAGAATTCGAATTTGAACGTAGTACCGTACTCCTCTCGACTCGAGCTACACAAGGACGTAAGTTTTATTACGTTTTGAGATGTTTTGGAAATATGATTTTGTTAGAACTGTATATGTTTCAGATATGGTGTTTTTGCTACCGTAGGTATTATATAATCGAAGTCAGATTTACGAATAGACTGTTTATACAATTGTTATGATTTTCTGAAGATATTGATTTAGATTGAACACCAGATTGGAGTTGTTCTTGATTCAAGAATGGAGAAATGATTATTCTCATATGTTCTGAATAGATTATTCGGTATATTTGTGGAATCAGACTGAGGAAATTATACCATATGTCTGTGTTATGAATTAGATATGATATCAGTGATGTTGAGATTTACAGAGTTACAAGACTGTGTTAGTATGCCAGATTGATCAGATTATATACTGAGTTGAGTATTGATCAGAACAGATCGTGAATTGAGTTACACATTGATACAGTTATTTGATATTGTCATTTCAGACTTGATATGGACAGATTGGACTTCGAGACTTCGTCTTCGTCAGACCAGGACGACAAAGGTATAATTCATGTGATATCTGGGAAGATATAACTCAAATCAGATCTCATTTGAGTTTCCCAATAAAATCACATACTTGATTATTGTTTATCTTTTGATATAATTGTGATTTGTTTATAGACTTTATATTCAAATCCTTTGAAATGAACATGCTTTGTTTACAGATTGTTATACATTGCATTTGAGATAGGAAAGTTTGACAGATAGTCAGACTTCTAGACGTTCGGTGTATCGTTACATAGGAGCAGACATCCTCCTATTGTAGATTATTCGATACAGATATGACCGAAGTCTAGGAATAAGACGTACGTCACCCCGATTGGGAGGGTAGGTGACAGACAGTGACGTCTTATTCACCCTGGGATCCCTAGAGTTATAGTTGAGTCGAGTCTAGACATGATTTGACTAGAACTGCATGTGGTTATGAATGTTGTTTCATAGACTATGAAACCCATGTTTATTGCTTTCAGTCATGACAGCATGTTTATATGATTTGATTTAAATTGCATGTGTATCTGAATTGAGTTGCATGCTTATTTTGATTAGATTTCATAGATTATGAAATCTATTACTTTTGAATATGTTCATGATAGCATGTTTTATGATTTAGATTGTTTCTATACATGCTTACCATGTTTTATACTGGGATTTGTTCTCACCGGAGTTATCCGGCTGTTGTCGTGTCTGTATGTGTGCATGGCAACAGGTGGGGCAGGATCTGGGTCTCGAGCTAGATGAGAGATTGATGATAGCGTGGAGATCTCGGGCGTTGAAGATTTCTAGTGTGTCCTATTAGACTTGTTACTACTTATGTTGTAGTTGGGATTGGAACACTAGTGTATGATTGTATTAAACAGACGTGTATGTACATTATGTTGTTTAATTAATATAAAGAATTGTTATGCTTTAATTATACATTTGAGTTCATGTTAAAAGCAAAATTTTGACCCACATTTTCGAGCAAAGATCCAATAAATCCCAAAAGAATTGAGTTAGAGCCCGGGTCCCCACATAGACAAACTCTGAAGTAAACCTCCGGGCTTCTTTCTTTCTGCCTTCACCTGCTGGCAATTCAAACATTTAGACACAAATTCTGTAATATCTGTCTTCATTTTCTTCCACCAGAATTACGTCTTCAAATCATTGTACATCTTCCTGCCACCAGGATGAATGCTGAACCGACTACAGTGTGCCTCTGACATGATCTGTCGTCTCAAATCTGAAACATCTGGCACTACTAAGCGGTTATTCACATACAAAACAGAACCTCTAACCTGATACTCTGATATATGACCAGCTCTGACCATATCAATCGATCTCTGAACACTCGGATCAGTTCTCTGCGCTTCTTTGACCCTCATAATCAGATTTGGCTCAATCTGAATCGCAACAAGTCGCAACGGTCTACTCTCTATATCAAATGTCAACCCAGACAAACAACAATCCTCAACTAAATTCGATACACCTACTGTCGACAAGGAAAGAGCACATATCTTTCGACTCAAGGCGTCTGCCGCTGAATTCGACTTCCCTGGATAGTACTTGATCTCACAATCAAAATCTTTCAGCAGATCAAGCCATCCTCGCTGTCTCATGTTCAACTCTGATTGAGAAAAGAGGTATTTCAGGCTCTTATGATCGGAATAGATCTCAAATTTCTCGCCATACAGATAATGACGCCAGATCTTCAAGGCAAAGACAATCGTCGCCAATTCAAGATCATGAATCGGATAACGGGTCTCGTGCGGCTTCAGCTGTCTAGAGGCATACGCTATCACATGCCCTCGCTGCATAAGAACACATCCTAACCCTCTGTGAGATGTGTCACAATATACAACAAACTCACCGGTACCTGAAGGAATCGTCAAGACAGGCGCACTAGTCAGCCTCTTCTTCAACTCTACAAAACTGGCTTCACAATCTTCAGACCACACAAATGGCATATTCTTCTGTGTCAACTGGGTGATTGGCTTCGCAATACTGGAGAAATCTCGGATAAAACGACGATAATACCCGGCTAGACCCATGAAACTGCATATCTCCGGCACAGAAGTCGGTCTCGGCCAACTGATCACAGCCTCAACTTTACTCGGATCTACCGCAATACCATCTTCAGATATAATGTGCCCCAAAAAGACAACCTGTTTCAGCCAGAATTCGCACTTGGACAATTTGGCGTATAACTGCTCTTTCCTCAAAGTCTGCAATACAATCCTCAAATGATCTGCATGCTCAGTCAGACTCTTCGAATATACCAAAATATCATCAATGAACACAATCACAAAATCATCTAAATATCTCTGAAAAATGCGGTTCATCAGACTCATAAATACCGCTGGTGCATTCGTTAAACCAAAAGGCATAACGATAAACTCGTAGTGCCCATACCTGGTTCGGAATGCAGTCTTCGGAATATCAACGTCTCTAACTCTGAGTTGATGATACACTGACCTCAAATCAATCTTCGAGTAAACCGAAGACCCCTGTAACAGATCAAACAAATCATCGATGCGAGGCAACGGATACTTGTTTTTCACTGTTGCCTTGTTCAACTGCCTATAATCAATGCATAGTCGCATCGAACCATCTTTCTTTCTAACAAAGAGCACCGGAGCACCCCAAGGAGATACACTGGGTCTGATATATCCCTTGGACAGAAGATCTTCCAACTGTGCTTTCAACTCTTTCAGCTCTATCGGTGCCATCCTATACGGAGCTCTCGAGATAGGAACAGAACCGGGCATAAGATCTATGCTGAAATCAACCTCTCGGGCTGGAGGTAACCCCGGTATCTCATCTGGAAAAACATCTGCAAACTCGCAAACCACTGGCAGATCTGCCAATGTTGGGCTCGACTTCAGTAGATCTACTGAATATACGAGAAAGCCCTCTGCTCCTCTCTGATGCAATCTACTCATAGTCAGAGCAGATATTAAGGGAATCCGAGATCTGGAACCCTTTCCATAGAATTTCCACTCATCTGTCATGTCTGGTCTGAATCTGACAATCTTGTGGAAACAATCCACAGTGGCCCTGTACTTGGTTAACATATCTATGCCAACTATACAATCAAAATCAGCTAAACCAAGTACTACACAATTTAGATCAATCTCATGCCCCTCACATTGAAGCATACAGTGTCTAACAGTAGTCACAGATATCAGACCACTTCCCAACGGAGAAGCTATAGACACTACAGAAGACATCGACTCGACAGGCAAAGAATGCAATAATGCAAAACGTTCAGAGACGAATGTATGTGATGCACCTGTGTCTATCAACACATATGCAGGATAACCGCAAAGGAAACAGTTACCTGCAATGACATCGTCTGGTGCCTCCTGCGCCTGCTCCTCTATCAGCGCAAACACCCTAGCCTGCTGCCTGGGAGGTTGACTCACTGTCTGACTACCTCCTGGTCTCTGCTGGGTCTGTGTAGATGGTGGCTGGAAGGAATGTACAGAGGATGCCTGTCTCTCCATCTGTGGCACTGGTGCTGATGACCCTGTACTCTGGAGTCGTTGTGCACCTCTCTGGGGACAAACTCTGGCAAAGTGTCCCGGTTGCCTACAGATGTTGCAGCGTCCCATAACTCCTTGACACTGCTCCGTGGCATGTCGCCCTCCGCACGAACTACAATACGCGCCACTATAATCTGAACCCTGACCTCTCTGTCGAGATCCACTTGAGCTCGATGAAATACTCCCGGATTTCTTAAACTGCTTGCCCTTAGCCTTCAGAAATTCCTTCTTGCCACTACTACTAGATCCACTGTCAAATCGAGGAGGAGGTGGTGGAAACTGAGTGGTAGGCTGTGGCTGTCTCTGCCCCTGAACACCGTAGGAAGCTCCTCGCTGCCTGATCAAACCAGCCTCTGCTCCCTTCGCTCGGTTCAGTACCTCTGAAAAAGTATTAGGCCGTCCCATGTTTACCAAAGTAAAGATATCCGGATTCAACCCGTTGATGAACTGATCGGCTACTGCTTCATCGCTTCCTGCCACATGCGGTGCAAATCGAAGCAATGCAGAAAATTTAGCAACATACTCCTCGATGTTCCACTGTCCCTGCCTCAGATTCGCAAATTCAGCCCCTTTGTCCTTTCGGTAGGAGACGGGGAAGAAGCGCTGATAGAACTCATCCTTGAAGACTTTCCACGTAATGTCAATGCCTCGGTGCTCCAAGGCTCTCTTCGCAGTCAACCACCAGCTCTTTGCAACCTCTTGCAGCTGATGCCCTATCAATTTCACACGTCGCTCATCAGTATATGCCAAAGACTCAAACAACATCTCGATATCATCAAGCCAGCTCTCGCACTCTACTGCACTCTCTGTGCCCTTCAGCGTAGGAGGATGGAAAGACTGAAACCTCTTCAGTAGGGTCTCCATCGGCGTAGCGGTGACATCCATCTGTGCACCTGATGTGCTACCCTGCTCCGGCTGTGGTATACGTCTAGGCGGCATAAATCTGATTATCAAACTGATTAGTGCACAATCAATATTATCTGTCTCAGCCCTCCTCTGATCATAAACCTCTGATCGAGAATCGGTTCTGATTCAGGCTTGACAAGTATATGCTGTAAATCAATTCAGATAATACAACAACATATAATAGGGAAAGCAATAAATCATGCTAGCATCCCAAAAGCAAGGAAAAGGACTCAATCTACCCCGCTCGTTCTAGTCTATCTCAGTCTACAGAACCTACAGCTCTGATACCACTTGTTGTGGGGACCCGGGCTTTAACTCAATTCTTTTGGGATTTATTGGATCTTTGCTCGAAAATGTGGGTCAAAATTTTGCTTTTAACATTAATTCAAATGTATAATTAAAACATAATCTGTCTCTATAACAATTAACAACATAGTGTACATACAGGTCTGTTTAGTACAATCATACACTAGTGTTCAAATCCCAACTACAAACATAAGACCAGTCTAATAGGAAAACACTAGAAATCTTCAACGCCCGAGATCTCCACGCTATCGCCAATCTCTCATCTAGCTCGAGACCCAGATCCTGCCCCACCTGTTGCCATGCACACATACAGACACGACAACAGCCGGATAACTCCGGTGAGAACAAATCCCAGTATAAAACATGTATGCATGCAATGTACTAAATCATACACTAATGCATAGCATATATCAATGCACATAATATAAAATCTAAACATGTAAAAGAACACAATCTGTATTCAACATATAGTTCTTGACTCGATTCATTTCTAATCTAGGGATCCCGGTGTGAATAAGACGGTCTGTCACCTACCCAACCACTCGTGGTGACGGTACGTCTTATTCCTAGACTTCGGTCAACTCTGTATCGAGGGTCTACACATAGAGAAAATCTACTACTATGCGTCGATACACCGAAACGTCTAGTTTTGGCCGATCTGCCAATATCTCCTATCTCAGGACTTGAATATAAATCAATAAACAAGACATTACATAATCAAATGTAATAACAATCTAGTATGTGATTTAGGGAAACTCGTATCAAATCTGAATCGAGTTGTGCAATCCCGTGACCACATGAATTATACCTTTCTTGTCGAATAGTCGGTATCGTAGTCGAAGTCTTGAGTTCACAATAGCCAATACAAATATAAAATGGCATAATCAATGTGCACTCTATCAATATACATCTCAAGAAATTCAATATACAAGGCTGAAATCGGTTTCAATACAATTCGACGGCGTAACGGCGTAATTCTTCTATACCGATAATCTCAATACAACACTATCAATGTAGGACATACTATCAATTCAAAATCTCATCCCACATCAATATATATATTCTGAAATCTGCAAGAATCCTAACTCATATAAGCTGGAAATTTCGAACAATAGCATACGGTCTCCAAATTTTGATCCGGTAACGAATATATCATGCTCAGTATATCAAGAACACATATTCTAACTCAAATCTGAATTTCCCCAACATAATTATTTCGAAACATGCTGAAAATGAATAACACTTGCATCCTTAGCTAGCTCTTGTTGCAAGGATCACAAATCCGGGCTCGGAATTAAAATCGGATCTCTAAATCTTGCACCATATAATTTCTAAAGGATGAAGAACTTGAAGGAAACAAGGGGAATTCTCGGTGCTCTCAACTGCTGAAAATGGAGACAATGAATCAGCACCAAATATGTATATATACCCTGCCAAGTGTCAACATTAAAATCGAAGGTGGCATTCTCGCATGCAGCACCGCGGGTGCGGTCCTCTTGCACCGCGGGTGCGCTTATGCTTCGGCAACCCCATTATTTTCTCAAATTAACAACCGTGGGTGTGGTGCCATACAAGACCGCGGGTGCGGTGATGTTACGAATAAAATCTGCCATCTTACTGTCCATACACCGCAGGTGCGGTGTGGCTTCGGCCATGCTTCCATCAAATTCCATAATTCATGATCTATTTGATATTTTCATCTTACTGACATGCATTCTCGTATTCTCCAAGTCGTACTTCAATAAAGATTAATAATCTCGAACCTTACAAAAAGTGTTAGAACCCATCCTTATGCTTGAAATGAAAGGAGTTCTTGGAAACCAATAATAGTTTGGTCTAGACAAAAAGCTAGATCTTATAAATCTAGACAAAAAAGTGGACCATCAAGAAGTAAGGTATCATCACAAGCATCGAGTATATCTCGAAGCATAGGAAGAACAACTACAAAGAAAACATTCAGAAGAGCTCACACTCAAGCTAATGAAAGTTTTAAGGATTGTAATTGCTGGACATGTGGAGCAAGAGTTCATATTTCAACCAACCGTCCAAAAAATGAAAAATGTGGCATTAAACACTTCGATCCAACCCCAGATATTGAGGAATCAGTTTATTACCAAGATCTTATTCAGGTATACCGATTTGAGGACATTCCCTCAGATGAAAGTATAAATGAAGAAGAAGAAGAAGAAGTAATTAGTCAGGAAGAATCTGATGGAATCGAATATGAATCTGACTGAAAACGAGGTGTTTCGACAAGAAACTCATGAAGATTTGTCTAGTTTATTTGGTTAGACAACAATATCACATAATATGGTCAAAAGGCTTATGAGAGAAAATCTTAGTCTACACAAATATCAAGGATTCTCTGCAGGACAGGTAGAAAAGTTCTTAGGATGTCTTGGCCTAAGAAACAAAAAGAATTATCTAATCTATAAAGTTTCCAGAAGGGAAATGGCAATCACAATGGAACTTACAGGAAATTGAATGGAGATGTAATTAATTCCTTCTGAAGAGATTAAGGAAAAATTATAAAAACTCAAAATATAAGTAGCACGGGCCATGTCCTGGATCATATTGAAGCAATCCAAATTATGATAAAATCTATTTACAGAGAAGGAATAGATTCATCCATTGATATTGTTATATGTAATAAAAGAATGAGGAACCTTCAAGATTCAGTACTGGGAAATATCTCAGGAAATCTCTGAGCATAAAAGATTATAAGAGTAATTTTTTCAAGAATTGCCTAGAACTTAGCAGATCGAATTTCAGACGAGTCTTGACATTATATCAGAATTTCAAGGAAAAAGGACTGATGAAAGAAGGTAATATGCCATATTCTATTACCTATCAAATTTCATATGTTCTAGGAAAAAAGACTGACCCACTAAATGAACAAGAGAACTTGGACCCAATTACCCCTATGAGTAAAGATAAATGGGAAATCGTTAAATACACAAGAACAAAGTCGAAACGTGAAGAAAATGTATTATACTTATTTGAAAGTTTCTAAAAGACGTATCAAGAGAATAAGAAAACAGCCTGATGAATTTCAAAGCCTACCTCAAAAGGCTAAAAGAAGTAGGAAATGAGATATCAGCTGATATAATCCAGACACATATCAATTGGTTATGCCAGGAGATAAGATCAGAAGAACAAGTTGTTTCTTGATTAATAATCTAGGAAGAAGACTGTTAAGAGTAGATGCCCTGCAAGCCAACTGTTGGCTAGTGATTTTATTGACTCAAGTGTAATAAACAATCTTTATTTTAATATAATTCATTATTTCATGATTTGTTATTTTTTTATCTGTATTCCCATGTTATCAAACATAGATAAAGACCTTGATTATACTTTAATACAAACGAATCGTAATTTGATGTTGAAACTCGTTTGTAAATACTGTATGATATAAATACTTTCCTAGTCGATTCAGCCGCCTAAAACATGGATAAAGGTCGCTTGAGCTCGAGACTAGCATCTGTGATGTTGTGTACTGCGTTTCTTAGTAAGGGCATAGAGATGTCCAAACATGCAGATGGGTAGTCATATGATGATTATACCGAACAACCCTCCCTCGTACTTTCCAAGTGGTTATCATTCATCAAGAGGATAAGTCTGTGGTTATTATTGTATACCATTATTCCTTACGACCCGGGACAACACTGAGGCTCTATATGCTAGGGCTGTGCTTTGACTCGTTTACCGGCTCCAGGAGAGTCATTAGGTGGCGAGGTTGGGTACAGTTGCGACACATATAGGAGCCCGTGCATTATAGTCAGGGATTCACAGCTCACCTACGGGTGTGGATATCCTATGTGATCTAATGAAATAATAGTGCATGGAATCTCTGGCCAGAGTACGAGATGTACGTTGGAGAAGGAGTTCTCCAAATAGTACACGCGATGCCATTATTATAGTTATCACATAGTTATCGAATTAATATGCAACCCTCGATGAACCAATGGTTGCAGATTCGATCGGGATATATGAGATCAAGGGACCGTACTGTAAGCTAATCATAATCGACTAGTTCTTGCAGGCACTATCAGTGATACCTAGGGGATCATGGGGCGATGCTACTAGACGCTCTTACCATGATCCGATGGGTGCAATCAGAAATGAGTTCTGATATTCTTGATCAAGGTGTTGATGAAAAGAATGAGGCTAACTAGGGTAAGCTCGAATAAGAATAAATGCTATTCTGAATCACAAAGAGTTGAGAACTCACGGCTAGCTGTATCCTTGAACCATTGAGGGTCACACAAGTACTGGATCGTATGTTCCCGTTGAGAGAATAAATTCAAGAAGTTGAATTTATACTATATAGTAAATTCAAGGAGTTGAATTTATGATAATTAAATTTTGAGAGAATAAATTCAAGTAGTTGAATTTATAAAATTTGAGAATTTAATTTATTAAACTCAAATGTTGGGTTTATTAAATATTAAATTTTGGAGGTGATGTAAATTCAAATAGTTGAATTTATAATTTAAATAATAAATTCAAATGTTGAATTTATAATGTATTTAATTTATTAAGCTCAAAAGTTGAGTTGATTAATTAATAAATTAAATATGGTGGATAATATGTTTAATGGGGTTTTAGAGGTACAAGTACAACATAATAATTAATTAAAGTTTTAATGGGCCTTAATTAGATTAATTAAATTAGTTGGACTAGCCCAATTAATTTAATCAAACCCATTAATGTTAATTATGTAATTAGGTTATAATGTAATTATAAATAAAGGTTGATAGGTCAACCCTAGCCACCACCACAAAAAGGCTTTCGAGAATCTCACCTCAAAGAGAATAAAAAAATCGGCCACTTGTTTTAAAAGAAATATTGTGTCGTCTCTCCATTTTTCTTTCTTACGCAAAATCTCTTTCACATTCTCTAGTGCAATTTGAAAGAGGAACATACTATCTAGTCGTGGACTTGATAGGAGGATTTCATCGAAGAAAGTTCGTAGGGAATCAACAAGAGCTATTCCGTTTATACCGGATTAGTTGGAGTCCAATGATTTATTCACCAAAGGTATAATTTTATAAACATCCTATGAATGTTTTGTTAACTCATACGAGCGCCTAAAGCAAAATTATTTTGTTTTTCAAAATAAAATAAAAAATTTGAAAACTTCCGCTGCGTTTGGGAGTGTAGAAAACCAGATCCAATAGTGGTATCAGAGTCAGGTTTTCTGAATCGTATGATTTTAAATTATATTGAATAATTTGTTTCTAACCACACAAGAAAATTTTCAGAAAATTGATGCACCATAAAATTATTTTTTTCGGAAAAACAAAAAAAAAATTCGCGATCTGCCCAGAACTGTTCCGGGCAGACCGAGCGCAGGGCTGCGCGCACAGCGCGCAGCGCCCTGCGCGAAGACGCGCGCAGCGTGCGGAGAAGACGCGCGCAGGGTGCGGAGAAGACGCTGCGCCCTGCGCGAAGACGCTGCGCACACAGGTGGCTGCCACTGCCCGAAAAGTTCGGGCAGAGGGCGGGCAGTGGGCGACTACCCGGGATCGTCTCGGGAAGCGTGATGACTGGTGGGCTTGAATTGTTTGGGCCCATGGTGCAATTTTATGATTTTTCAAAATTTTGGGTAAAATCGATATTTTTTAAAATTGGTTCAATTTTTCATTTTGAAAATTAATTTTTTGGAAAATTTATAATTTTCTTGTAAAATAAATAATTAGAATAAGATTTTAATTATTTATGGTAAAAATTAGTTTGTACAAGAAATCAATTATTATTGATTTAATTCGAAATTAAATAAAAGAGTTTATTTAATTTATTAAATCCTTTAATAATTGTGGTGGTTAGTGATAAATTATTAGATTTATGATTTATCAATTAATTAAATTGATGTTAATATTTGATATTAAATGCATGAAGGATGATCGAGAGCCTTGACCAATATGTTAGGTGTATGTTAAGATATTTTACTGTTTTATTCATTTTTTTTAATATTTGATATTATTAAAGTGGGCCTGGTTTATGGCTCGTTCTCACCCCATGAGATGTATCCCTTATGTGCCATGGCTATTTAAATGTAATATTAGAAATAGTGGGAGATCAAGAATGGAAGATGGTGGACCCGATGAACGAGATGAAGACATGTAAAATATTGCAAGCACTTGTAATAGTTGCATTTGCATCCCTGCATTCACCTAGGTTTGGATCTGGATCCATGTATGGCTCACATGGATCTAATTGTGTTGGCGATCGATCATACTTATTTATTGTTGAATGTCATATTATGATATATATGATATATAGTAGTATGCATGTATGTATATTATTATATAATATAGTTGCATGAATCCGGCAAACATACAAACTCATGGCACGTGATTTTTAAATTAAAATGATGAGACAATTTTAAAATTAAAATCCCTCATTTTGAATATTATTCAAAATTTATATCAAATCGAAAAAGTAAAAATTAAAGGTGTCACGCCCCGAAACCGAGCGATTGTGACATCCGGCATTGTTTAACAATTAAATTGAAAACAATAAAGCCTCGTATCAAATTAACCAGTCTTTTTCATAAATAAAATATTGTCTTTACATTGACAATAGAAATAAAAATACATCAGAGTTTTGCGGAAACGAAACATAAGAAAGGAATAAAATTCTCAATTCTTGAACTTTTCTTTCGATCACCATTCCCAGAACGCTTGCGGCTCCTCCTCATTCAGTTGTTCTTCATTTTTATCTCAAATTGTAAGGGGTAAGTGTTTTGGGAAACACTCAGCAAGTGGGGGGTCGATCGATTTCCAAAGATACATATAGAACATAAGCCTTTAAAACAATTCTTTAACAATCTTTCAAATCTTACTACTTAACTTATCATAACAGAAACGAACATGATACAGATATTTCAGAACAAAACAGATTTCTCAGAACAGATCATATCAGAACAAACAGAACACTGTTACTCATCTCCTTTCCATGGTCAAATTGTCCCCAATATGTTACTCTTCTAAGGGGTGAGGCCAGAAATGGTTTTATACCCACCATTGGGGGCCAGACAGAATCACAATTCTCGTCCCATTTCCAATTGACTCGTAACAGTGTAACAAAGATTTCAGATTTTTAATGGACAGAACTTATCAGAATTTCAGACAGATGCAGCGGAATCAAAGAATTCGAATAACAGAAGAAAACACATAATAATCGGAGTTTCAAATCATAACACTGATTTTCAAAAAAATAGGTGGACATGTATTTCATAATTTTTTTCGATAAACACTATACATGGTACCATACGTTATTCAAATTTTAAAATAGAAATGAACTAAGTAATAGAAGCCCACTTACTATTTCTTATACGAAGCTTTCTTTCAAAATTTCGGCAGCACTTCGGTGTAACTTTGACAAATAAAATCTTCGCTCGAGCAGCACTTTTACGCAATTCCAACAAATATTGTCTTCGCTCTGACAGCACTTCGACGCAAAATTCAGCACTTGAACCGCACGAGCTTCCTTCCTTGATTCTTGGCCGAAAATATGGGAGAGTGAGGGGAAAGAAAAAACCGAAATTTTACTTGGTTTTTGGGGTGGTCTAGCAATGCATGGGATCACCTATTTATAGATGTCTTGGTGACCTTCCTTCTCCCCCTCATTCACGCCAACTTGGGCTCCAAGTTGTCTTAAATGTGGCTTAAGCTCCATCCAAAGCACCAAAGGCCACATTCTTGCATAATAATGTTGTCCTAACCCATAGCTCCTCCCGCAACTCATTCATGGATTAACTCAAAAGTCATCTCCTGCATATTTAATTTGTCCAAACCTTTAGCTCAACTTTTAGCTCTTTTTTTTGATCTTGTTAGGACAAACTTGGTGTTAGAGTAGGTGCCCGTCGAGCCAAGTGTTGGCCAAGTGTTCACAATGAAACTCTATGTATAAGCAATCTTTATTTTAATAATGTTTGAGATTATTATTATGGCACATCTTTATCTGTATACCCATGCTAGTTGCATAGATAAAGCCCTTGAATATACAAATAGTAGAAAGAATATGAGATGCTCATATGATGAGTATCATGAAACTCATATTTGTAATACTGTATATTCTAAACGGTTCCTAGTCGATTCAGCCGTCACTAAGAAGGATATAGGCCGCTAGAGTTCGAGACTAGTATCTGCGATGTGAGTACCATGTTTCATTGGTAGGGGACATTGTGATGTCCGAACATGCAGATAGGTGCTCCTTGTAGAGTGCACTGAACAACCCTCCATAAAAGGACTTTCCAAGTGGTTCTCACTTATCGAGTCGAAATGTCCTAGCTTATGGTTGTACAGAATTAGTCCTTATGACCCGGGACAACATTGAGACTCTATGTGCTAGAATTACACTTTGACTTGTTTACCGACTCTTATGGGGTCATCAGGTGGCAAGGTTGGGTGTTTTGTCGAAACACATAGGAGTCGATGCATTGTAGTCGGGGATTCACCGCTTACCTTCGGGTATGGATATCCTATGTGTTATCATGTGTATGTAGATCGAAATCTCTGGCCAGAGTATGGTGGTAATTATGAAAGGGTTTCATAGATTACACCATCGATGCAACTACGACATGACACATAGTATCGATTCATTGACAACTCTCGATAAACCAATGGTTGTCGAATCGATCGGGATATATGAGTTGAAGGGACCGTACTGTACGCTAACCATAATTGAATGGTTCTTGCAGGCACTATCATGTGATACCTAGGGAATCACGTAAGCGATGCTGCTAGGCGTTTAACGTGATTGGTTGGGTACTATCAGACTTGAGTTCTGACGTTCTTATTATCAAGGTGTTGATAAATAAGAATGGAGCAATTGGGGTATGCTCATATAAGTACATGTTTAGTCCGAATCACATAGAGATGTGAACCCACGGCTAGTTGTATCAATGAACCATTGAGGGCCACACAAGTACTAGCTTTCTAGATCCCGTTGAGAAGTAAAAATAGTTCAATGTGTTGAACGGCTTATAAAGGAGTTTATAAGCGTGAGGAAAATTAGAAGTATGACTTCTATAAAGGAGAAATTAGTTCAATGTGTTGAACGACTTATAAATGAGTTTATAAGTGTAAAGAAAAATAGAAGTATGACTTCTATGAGAGAAATGTAAATTTTAATTTAAGGAAGTGTTCCTAAATTAAAATTGGCCAAGTGAATAATGTAATTGAAAATTGTGATTTTCATAAACATTATTATGGACTAAATTAAATTAATTCAAGTGTTGAATTAATTAAACACTAGTGGGCCTAGTAGAGTCCAAATAATTAAATTAATTCAAGTGTTGAATTAATTAAATTATATTGAGTCTTGAAGAGCTCAATTAAAATAATTATTTAACTAGTGGGACTTGGGTAAATTCAAGTAATGTTTAATTAGTCTCAAATATGTTTGAGATAATTAAATTTAGTCCAAGGTTTTTAATTTGATTAAAAACCATATTATATAATATGCATGCATGGGAGGTCAAGAGTTAGAGACTACTTTTTGGGATATCAAGGCATGGCATGCAAAAAGGTGTTTTTGCTTTTTGCTTTTTGAACATCCAAGACAAGTCTTCCTTCCCTATTCTTGCAATGACCTTGGCCGAAATCTTCCATGATTTCTCTCTCCATTTTTCTTCGTTTTCTTGTTCTTCAATTGTTGGAGAATAATACTTCTTCTCTTTGAAAAATCCTCTTAATTTTCTAGTGCAAATTAAGAGGGGATCTACCTAGTTGGTGGTGGGCTTAATTTGAAGGAAAGATTCAAGAAGAAAGGAGGAGATCTTGTAGATTTATCTTCCATTCAAGAGCTTTGTTGTTTAACAACAAAGTTGGAGACACAATCAATCTTTTAAAGATTGATAGGTAATTTTCTCAACACCCTATGCATGAAAGTTGAGATTTTTGTATATGCTACACTAGTACATGGTGGCCGAAAATTTCCTTGCAAGAAAATGTGATTTTCGAAAATTTTTGTAGCTTCCGTTGTGTTTTTCGGTCACCTTATTCGATCCCTTTCAAGTGGTATCATGAGCTAGAGGTACTAGTTTTTGGATAGCATATACAAGATATTATATTGTGGGCGATTTCTAACCGATTGAGATGAAAATTTGCAACGATTCAAGGCCGGATTGGGGCGATTTTTGGGCAGCATGTTGCTGCCCATTTCGGGCAGCTTGGGCTGCCCGAGGGGCTGCCCGAAACGGGCAGCAAGGGCAGCCCTAAGGGCTGCCCGAACCGCCCCCCCTATTTATTAAAAAAAAAAAAATTTGTTGGCCGGAATCCGGCGACGGAGCTCCGGCGACGACGATGACGACTAGGATTTTCAAAAGGTGTTTTGGAATATCAAAGTGTCATGGGCCTTGAGTTGTTCGGCCATTGGATGGCCAACACATTTGTGATTTTAAATGGGCCAAAATGTTTTTGGTGAAAAATGAGTTTTTGGGCCCTTAAGTTTAAAATTACAAAAGTTGCAAATTTTTCTCATGAAATAAATAATTTAAGTTGGACTTTAATTATTTATAGTAAATGGTGATTTACAAGAAATTCGGTTATAAATAAATTAATTTGAAAGTAGACAAAGGTGTTTGTATACTTTGTTAATTTACTTTATAATCGTGGCGGTTAGTGATTGGATCAAGATATATAATATTGGATCAATTAATTATTGTGATAATTAATTGATGGTGTATGATATGTGATATTATGCATGAAGGATGATCAAAAGCCCAAGCCCAATTTGCTAGGTGTATGCTAGGATATTTTGTGTTGAATGATTGTAATAATTATCAATTTAAAGTGGGCTTGGTTTATGGCCCGTTCCCACCCCCCATGAGATGTATCCCTATGTGCCATGGATATTTAATTGTAAATATTAGTATAGTGGATGATCAAGATTGGAAGATGGTGGCCATGATGATTATGAAGATCGAAGACATGTAAATATTGGAAGCTTATGTAAATGTTGCATTTGCATCCCATGCATTTCCCTAGGATTGGACCTAGGCCCGTGTTTAGCTCACCCGGGCCATTAGTATTGGGGCGATTGATCATCCTTGTTTGTTTACTGTTTATAATATATGCATGATATGTTATAAATAATGAGTATGTGCGTTATTATTATGATAATAACAAAGTTGCATGAATCCGGCAAACATACGATCAAACATGGCGAGCTTTTAAAATAAAATTAATGATGAGACCTTTCAAAATTAAAAACCCTCATTTTGAATAAGATTCAAAATTAATATCAAGCCCGAAAAGGGGAATTATAAATTTGTTTATAATTTCCTTGTCTTCCATCGACAATGGGTGCATGATGAACGCTACCCGTACTCGGGGCTCGGCTCATATTATTGGGGGGCCCTGGGTGCCGGAAAGCTGTGACATCCATTGACATTGTGATGTGAACTACGTGGAACTCCCATGATTTTGGCTCATATTATTGAGGGAACTCATGGCGACCGTCCATTAAGGTTCAATATCGATGGGTTAGGCTTGACACGTAAAGATAAACGACGTCATATTATTGGGTCCTAATCAAACGTGAGACAAAAGTTTACGTTAAGGGTTGCATTGTGATGCAATTGGAAACTACCTTTTAGGAATTGTGATTGGCTGATATTATTCGGGATCATAATTCGCTAATTGGACCTTACGTACCTACTGAGGAAAGGAGTTTCCCGCTTTCACTAGAGGGTAGTGAAAGATGTCAAAACAGTGGGAGCCAATATTTATGAAGTAAAAGTCCAAACTTCATATCTTACTAAATATTTTAAAATAGTCATCAACATTTATCTGTTTTTACTTTTCAGTACAAATTGACAATGTCATCGCTTCGCAATCCAATATCCGTAATACTCGACAAAAACATATTAACTGGACCTAATTACCTCACTTGGCTAAGAAACCTAAAAATCGTCTTGAATTCGGAAAGTGTAGCATATACACTGACTGAGTCGCCCCCTGTTGAGGCTCCGACTCACTGCAATCCTGAGGAATTGCAGGCTTACAAGGAATGGTGTGACCATGACTTGATAGCCAGGTGTTATATGCTGACTTCTATGAATGATGAGCTGCAGAGGCGTTTTGAGGGTGCAAAGAGTGCTGCTGACATTCATTTGCACCTCAAGGAGCTCTTTGGAGAGCAAACACGTCCTCTTAGGCATGCTTACCGTCAAGGAGCTGATCACTTTACGAATGCAAGATGGGGCCTCGGTCCATGAGCATGGCCTAAAGGTGATCGGGCTCGTGGACAAGCTCGTTGGCATGGATCTGATCTTGCCTTCGGAGTTGACCACCGACGTGTTGCTCTTATCGCTGCCTAGCTCATTTGATCCTTTTGTGGTGAACTTCAACATGAACAAGATTGAACCGACCCTTGAGGAGTTGGTGAATATGCTTGTTACGTTTGAATCCACCATCAAGAAAGAGAAGTTGGTTCTTTATGTGGGTTCTTCATCTGGTACGAAGATTGATCCACATGGGAATGGAAAGAAGCGTTCTTTCCAACGTCCCAAGAAGAACGTGCCCTTGTTGAGGCAATCTCCGAATCCCGTTGTGGCAGCCACACCAGTTAAGGCTGACAAGACTGCTGATGAATGTCATCACTGCAAGAAGCCTGGACATTGGAGGCGAAATTGCAAGGAATATCTGGCCCAGAAGTGTTCTGGAAACGGTATGTTCTAAATTTAAGTAAACGTTTCAATTAACTCTACTTCTTGGGTATTAGATACCGGATGTGACTCACATCTCTATAATGAGTTATAGGTGATGGGAAGAAGTAGAATGCTTAAGGAAGGTGTGACCTTCTAGAGGATGGGCAATGAAGCAAGAGTTGCTGCCAAGGCTATTGAAGATGTTTACTTATTATTGAACAATAGTTTAAGTTAATTTTATGAGATGTTTTGTTTGTACCTAATTTTGTAAAAACATTGTTTCATTTCTATGGTGATAAAAATGGATATTCTTGTTTATTTTGCAAAGGTGTTTGCAACATTTACATGAATGAATGTTTGATTGGTACTGGTAAACTTGAAAACGATCTCTATAACTTAAAATTAAAAGATATTCCACTAAATGTCCATTCAAAGGCATACACCATATGAGATATGGATGGGTAAGCCTCCTAAGTATTCTTATCTTAGAATATGGGGTGCCCTGCTTATGAAGCAGGTAGTGGGAGATAAATTGGATAGTCGATCCATTTTATGCTAATTTGTGGGATATCCAATTAATTCGATTGGATACTACTTCTATCATCCCCAAGAAACAAAAGTGTTTGTTTCTAGGAATGCGACCCTTCTGAAAGGGAATTTCTATTGGATAGAAATAGGGAGATGATAGAACTCGAAGAGGTTCGAGAGACAACCACAATTGAAGAACCCACACCCGAAGAGCCAAGAGAGGAGATACAAGCTCCTAGAAGATACGAGAAAGTCTCGAAACCACCTATGAAGTATGGTCAGCTTCTTGAAGAGGGCCATGATGAGCCTAACCATGGATGTGATCCAAGGACCTTCAAGGAAGCGTTATCTGATGCCGATTCATCCAAATGGCTTGAAGCGATGGAATCTGAGATGAATTCCATGTATCCGAACCAAGTGTGGGATCTTATAGATCCACCTGAGGGAAAGGTTCCCATAGGGACTTGGGACGGATGGGAAGGTATTGACCTTCAAGGTGCGATTGGTGGAAAAAGGATATACTCAAAGACAAGGAGTTGACTTGAGGAAATCTTTTTCCCCAGTCGCAATGTTCAAGTCCATAAGGATTTTGCTAGCCATAGCTGCATGGTATGACTATGAGATATGGCAGATGGATGTCAAGTCAGACTTTCTTAATGGGGATTTTAAGAAAGTTATTTACATGTCTTAACCTGAAGGGTTAACATCTATCGGAAGTGAGCATATGGTATGCAAACTTCAGAGATCTATTTATGATCTAAAGCAGGCATCTAGGAGTTGGAACCTCAGATTCGACAGTACAATCAAATAGTTTGATTTACTAAGAGTCCTGAGGAACCCTATGTGTATAAGAAGGTCAGTGGAAGTGTTGTGACATTCCTGGTGTTATATGTTGATGACATTCAACTCATTGGGAATGATGTAGGAATGTTGCAATCAACTAAGATATGGTTAGCGAGTAAGTTCTCGATGCAGGACTTGGGTGAAGCATCTTTTGTATTGGGAATACAGATCTATAGAGATAGATCGAGAAGATTGCTTGGTCTCACCCAGTCCACATACATTGATACCATCGTGAAGCCGTTGTCGGTGGATGAGTCCAAGTGAGGACATCTACCAATGTGTCATGGCGTGTCCCTATCCAAGTCTGTCTCCCAAGACTGATGCAGAGATAGTGGCGATGACACGCATTCCGTATGCTTCGGCAATTTGTAGCATCATGTATGGGATGATATCTACACGTCTTGACGTGGCTTTCGCACTAAGTGTAGTGAGTAGATATCAATCGAACCCTGGTCTTCCACACTGGAAAGCTGTGAAAGACATCCTCAAGTAGTTGAGAAGGACCAATAAATTGTTCTTGGTCTATGGGGTGGATAACTAAAATTGGAAGGCTATACCGACTCTAGCTTCCAAAGCGATATCGATGACTCGAAGTCAACCTCTGGTTTTGTATTCATGCTCTATGGTGCTGCTGTCTCTTGGAAGAGTTCCAAGCGAGACAATACTACGGATTCCAGCACAGAGGCCGAATACATTGCTGCATCAGATGCAGCAAGGGAGGCTGTTTGGATAAGGAATTTCGTCCAAGAGTTGGGCGTCATTCCTAATGGAGTTGCTCCTGTCCCGGTGTTGTGTGACAACACGGGAGCTATAGCTCAAGCAAAGGAGCCTAGGTCTCATCAGAAATCCAAACTAGTATTGAGAAAGTACCACATCCTCGGAGAGATTGTGGAAAGAGGAGAAGTGTCTTTTGACAAAGTCGGCTCTGCCGATAATGTTGTTGATCCACTAGCTACGCCTTTACCTGGACCATTATTCGACAAGCATCGCGAATCAATGGGTTTAAAGCATATGGGTAGTTGGCTCTAGTGCAAGTGGGAGATTGTTAGAGTAGGTGCCCGTCGAGCCAAGTGTTGGCCGAGTGTTCACAATGAAACTCTATGTATATGCAATCTTTATTTTAATAATGTTTGAGTTTATTATTATGGCACATCTTTATCTGTATACCCATGCTAGTTGCATAGATAAAGCCCTTGAATATACAAATAGTAGAAAGAATATGAGATGCTCATATGATGAGTATCATGAAACTCATATTTGTAATACTGTATATTCTAAACGGTTCCTAGTCGATTCAGCCGCCACTAAGAAGGATATAGGCCGCTAGAGTTCGAGACTAGTATCTGCCATGTGAGTACCATGTTTCATTGGTAGGGGACATTGTGATGTCCGAACATGCAGATAGGTGCTCCTTGTAGAGTGCACTGAACAACCCTCCATAAAAGGACTTTCCAAGTGGTTCTCACTTATCGAGTGGAAATGTCCTAGTTTATGGTTGTACAGAATTAGTCCTTATGACCCGGGACAACATTGAGACTCTATGTGCTAGAATTACACTTTGACTTGTTTACTGACTCTTATGGGGTCATCAGGTGGCAAGGTTGGGTGTTCTGTCGAAACACATAGGAGTCGATGCATTGTAGTCGGGGATTCACCGCTTACCTTCGGGTATGGATATCCTATGTGTTATCATGTGTATGTAGATCGAAATCTCTGGCCAGAGTATGGTGGTAATTATGAAAGGGTTTCATAGATTACACCATCGATGCAACTACGACATGACACATAGTATCGATTCATTGACAACTCTCGATAAACCAATGGTTGTCGAATCGATCGGGATATATGAGTTGAAGGGACCGTACTGTACGCTAACCATAATTGAATGGTTCTTGCAGGCACTATCATGTAATACCTAGGGAATCACGTAAGCGATGCTGCTAGGCGTTTAACGTGATTGGTTGGGTACTATCAGACTTGAGTTCTGACGTTCTTATTATCAAGGTGTTGATAAATAAGAATGGAGCAATTGGGGTATGCTCATATAAGGACATGTTTAGTCCGAATCACATAGAGATGTGAACCCACGGCTAGTTGTATCAATGAACCATTGAGGGCCACACAAGTACTAGCTTTCTAGATCCCGTTGAGAAGTAAAAATAGTTCAATGTGTTGAACGGCTTATAAAGGAGTTTATAAGCGTGAGGAAAATTAGAAGTATGACTTCTATAAAGGAGAAATTAGTTCAATGTGTTGAACGACTTATAAATGAGTTTATAAGTGTAAAGAAAAATAGAAGTATGACTTCTATGAGAGAAATGTAAATTTTAATTTAAGGAAGTGTTCCTAAATTAAAATTGGCCAAGTGAATAATGTAATTGAAAATTGTGATTTTCATAAACATTATTATGGACTAAATTAAATTAATTCAAGTGTTGAATTAATTAAACACTAGTGGGCCTAGTAGAGTCCAAATAATTAAATTAATTCAAGTGTTGAATTAATTAAATTATATTGAGTCTTGAAGAGCTCAATTAAAATAATTATTTAACTAGTGGGACTTGGGTAAATTCAAGTAATGTTTAATTAGTCTCAAATATGTTTGAGATAATTAAATTTAGTCCAAGGTTTTTAATTTGATTAAAAACCATATTATATAATATGCATGCATGGGAGGTCAAGAGTTGGAGACTACTTTTTGGGATATCAAGGCATGGCATGCAAAAAGGTGTTTTTGCTTTTTGCTTTTTGGACATCCAAGACAAGTCTTCCTTCCCTATTCTTGCAATGACCTTGGCCGAAATCTTCCATGATTTCTCTCTCCATTTTTCTTCATTTTCTTGTTCTTCAATTGTTGGAGAATAATACTTCTTCTCTTTGAAAAATCCTCTTAATTTTCTAGTGCAAATTAAGAGGGGATCTACCTAGTTGGTGGTGGGCTTAATTTGAAGGAAAGATTCAAGAAGAAAGGAGGAGATCTTGTAGATTTATCTTCCATTCAAGAGCTTTGTTGTTTAACAACAAAGTTGGAGCCACAATCAATCTTTTAAAGATTGATAGGTAATTTTCTCAACACCCTATGCATGAAAGTTGAGATTTTTGTATATGCTACACTAGTACATGGTGGCTGAAAATTTCCTTGCAAGAAAATGTGATTTTCGAAAATTTTTGTAGCTTCCGTTGTGTTTTTCGGTCACCTTATTCGATCCCTTTCACTTGGTTGAGCTTCTTTGAGCTGAAAATTCGCGTCCTTGAGCTGGGGTTTTACTCCTCTAGTGACATATCTTCGATGGATGCGGTTATTTGCAGCTTGGCTTCCCTTTAAGCAAATTCCCGAGCTTTGAATTTACTTCCTCGAGTTAAATTCGATGAAAATTTAAGTTAATATTCTATTTATTTAATTGTAACAAAATTTGTTGAGCTTATTTCAAACTAACCTTTAAATTCATATTACTTTCTTGATTTGCTATGGATCGAAAACTCGGGTTAAAATTCCGGGTTCTCACATCTCTTCCTCCTTTTTGAAAGTTTCGTCCTCAAAACTTGGGTCAGCTTGAACTGTTGAACAAATAAGGGTATTGTGAGCGCATCTTCTCTTTAAGTTCCCAAGTGGCCTCCCTTTCGGTATGATTTGACCACTGTACTTTGACATATGGGATGGTCTGGTGTCTCAACACTTGGTATTTTGTGTCCACTATTCGGATAGGGACTTCTTCATATTTGAGTTCCTCATTCAGATTACCTTCGATCATCAGTGGTGCCACCTTGAGTACATGACCCGGGTCCGGGACACTGGTCATCTCAGGTGGTAAAGCCAACCGATAAGCTAGGGTTCCCACCTTTTCCAGTATTTCGAATGGTCCCACATATCTTGGGTTCAACTTCCCAGATTTACTGAACCGCGCCACTCCTTTCATTGGTGAAACCTTGATATAAGCCTTCTCTCCGATTTCCAATTCTAACGGTCTCCTCTTCAAATCTGCCCAACTCTTTTGTCTATCTTGAGCGACCTTATGCCTTTCTTTGATTATGGCTACTTTATCGACAATTAGTTGAACAAGCTCCGGTCCAGTAACAGCTTTTTCTCCTACTTCATCCCAGTACAAAAACGATCTACACTTTCGGCCATACAATGCCTCGTACGGAGCCATCTGAATGCTACTATGGTAGCTGTTATTGTAGGCAAACTCGATTAACGGTAGCTGCTCACTCCAATTCCCATGAAAGTATAATGCACATGCCCTCAAGATGTCTTCGAGGGTTTGAATTGTCCTCTCAGTTTGACCGTCAGTTTGCGGGTGATAGGTCGTTCTAAGAGTCACTTTAGTTCCCATGGCTTTTTGAAAACTCTTCCAGAATCGAGATACGAATCTTGGATCTCTATCAGATAATATGCTCGCTGGTACTCCATGCAGTCTTACTATATTATCCATATATAAGGTAGCCAGCTTATCTAAGTTGAAATTCATCCGCACTGCCAAGAAATGTGCAGACTTGGTTAATCTATCAATGATCACCCAGATTTCCGTCGTGACCCTGCCTCGATCTTGGTAGCCCGACTACAAAGTCCATAGAGATGTTATCCCACTTCCACTCGGGTATTTCCAATGGTTGCAGAAGTCCCCCAGGCCACTGCTGAAAGGGGATCGGTTACGGTGACCGGAAGCGCAACGGAAATTTAAAAATCGAATTTCCAAGTAGAATTTTCGGCCACCACTAAAAATTTGTGTAGCAAATACAAATTAAACACCATTGTCATACATAGGGTGTTTAGAAGTTTTACCTATCAATCACAATGATTGATGTATGGCTCCAACTTTGTTGTTAAACAACAAAGCTCTTGAATGGCATGAAGAAATCTACAAGCTTCCTCCTACCTTGAATCTTCCCTTCAAATTAAGCCCACCACCAATGTAGTGCCCAAAAATTCAGTACACGTATAACCTATGCATTTATTTAATTATTAGATCAATTATTTACTTTTAAATGAGTTTTGGTCATGCATAATTTATTTAAATGCATTATTTTAAATTATTTACGTTTATGGGATGCACGTTAAAATGTCTTTCGAGTTTCATGTTTCAGGCGATTATTCGAGGCGGGATTGAGGAAAAGACCCGGGGACGATTTTTGGCAATTTAAAAGAAGGCATTTTATTTTAAGTTGAGAGTGGGGGTATTTTAAATAATTTAGTGAGTTTTAGCATTTTTGAGCCTAAATATTTAATTAGTAATTTTAAGACCTTTAAACTTTCAAAGTCTAGTTTGGTGTGTTATATTTTAATTAAAGAGTTTTATTTAAAAGTTAAGTGTGAGTTAATGTTTTGATTAGTAGACTACTATTTTAATTAAACAAAAGTTAGTCTCCTAATTTATTTAATACACACGCACACACACAAACCCACTTTTACACACACCTGTAACACGCCTAAACACACACACACTCTAGCATTCAAGTTTTATTATTATTTTTGAGAGAGAGGTTAGGGTTCTTGAGAGCATAGGCAGCCGCCCCCTTCCCCCATCATTTCCAGCTATTTCGTTGCATTTTATTCAAGAAAACGGTGCCACGTTCGTCCCGGATCAAGCCTCTCTCCATCTCCGCTTCGGTGTCGTCTTTCGGTAACGTTATCGTCATAAAGGCACGTATAATCAGTTCTTGCTGTGTCGATCAAGTCATATATTGTATTGCGTTGTTTTATGCGTAAAAGTTATGTATGATGCTAGTAGTTTGAGCGGATCATGAATCGGATCAATTTCGAAGGAAAATTTTTTGATCTAAAACCCGTTTTTACTGTTCATGTCAAAACTGCGATTTTTCTGTTCATATTTTGGGAAAACTTTCAACGGAAAAAACGTAGAACTTTTTGATACCTTCGATTTTATATATGGTTCGAAATTTTTGGACAAATATTGAGTGAGTTACGGCGTTTTTCGTGGGACTGCTCAAACTGCGTTTCAGAAAAGTTATGATATTGATAATTCTTGAAGTTTCAGTGTTGCAGGCTTCGTTGGAAACCGACGGGCGATCGTTGCTGCGTATAAGCATGTTAGTATTGAGGTTTGGTGTATTTTTAAGGTTTTGATGTACGTTGTTAGGCGTTTGAATTAGTTAAAGTTGTAGGAAAGTGATTGATGCTAATTGCATAATTGGTGTTGCATTGTGTAGTATAGTGCACGTTGTGTTTGAGGTGTTTGGATAAGTTTTGATGCAATATTATGATGTCCTAAGAAGGGTCATAAGGTGTTAAACTTTGTGCCATTGAGTTGCAATTGGGAGGATAGGCACGTGCATAAGTTTTCTCGCAGGTATCAACATACAGTAGGCACACGGACCCTAACACGGACCCGGGCACGGGGTCCGTGCATTTGTTATTCCTTCAGTGTCAATTTTGCAAGACAACACGGACCCTTACACGGATGAGGGCACGAGGTCCGTGCCTTTGGGTTTTACCTAGTGTATTTTTCCAGTGCCTACACGGATGTCCACCCGGACCCTGACACGGGGTCCGTGCCCCTCCTCCCTTTCAATGTCTTTCTCCAGAGGCTACCCGGACCCCTACACGGACCTCAGCACGGGGTCCGTGTCTCCCCTTTTCTGCACGCACATTTTACAGTACCTACACGGACCCGGAGCCGGACCTGGGCACGGGGTCCGTGTCCTTCATATTTTGGGAAAAATATTATAACACGTTTGAGGTTTGGGGTTATGGTTTAGTACAAGGATTATCCAGGGTCGTGTTATGGGAAATGTTAGAACGTCCTAAGTATTGATTTGGACTTGAGAGTAAGTATGATTCCTACGTTTAAGTTAAGCAAATTCATGTTAGTTGGTGCAGCAACGGCCCCGATCGAGGTCCAACGAATCCCTCAACGCCAAGTAAGTATATTGACGTGCAAAGAAAATATGTCAAGTTTTTTAGGTATGCTAAATGTCTTGTGACCAAATTATGTTAGGATTGGAAAGCGTTAAATATGAACGGGGACCAATCCGCCCGTTAAATTATGAACGGGTTAGATCATGGTTGGAAAGCGTTAAATTATGAACGGGGACCAACCAGCCGGTTAAATTATGAACGGGGATCTTATGTATGTGGCAGTGGATACTTCCCTGTCAGCCCAGTACTGTGGTGTGTCTAATCAGGCGTTTATTATGTTATGGGTCACTTGCTTTGAAACATGCCTCTACGCAAAATGATGAAGTTATGTATGTTTACGTATGCAGTATGTTTATGAAAGTTTATGTTGATGGCACGTCTAGTTTTGTATGTACGTATGTTCAAGCTTCAAATTATGTATGTCTTATTTTAAAGTGCATGTGATTTTTATTATGTAGTACTCGTTATTCCAGTTTATACGTGTTGAGTCTTTAGACTCACTAGACTTGATCGATGCAGGTGAGTACGATGAGCAGGAGACAGGAGTTGGCGACCAAGGGGCAGGCTTGGGCTGAGCGGCAGGCTAAACCCGAGGACCGCAAGTTTATGTTTATGCAAACTTTTAAAATACTCTGATGTTTTGATTTGAATGTGAGACGTTTTGAGACAGCGTTCTTTAGCAAACTCTTATTTGGTGATGTATTATTTTAAAGATATTTTATGTATGTTGGGTGACGACCGTACGGATGTTTTATTTGATTAAAATTTTTAATTCTCCGCAAATTTTAAGTATGAAAAGTACGGTTCGTTACAACCAACTAGGTAGATCCCCTCATATTTTGCACTAGAAAAATATGAGGATTTTTCATTCGAGGAGAGAGTATTTCTTCAACCATTGAAGAAAGAAAAATTGGAGAGAAAGTGAATAGTATTTTTGGCACTATTCATCCTAGGAGAGAAGGAGAGACATTTTTTTTGGTTGTGGGAAAAGTTGTGTCAAAAAGGTGCATGCTATGCCTTGAAAACTCAAAAAGTAGTCTCCCAACCTTTCACCTCCCATGCATGCATATTATATGGTTTTTATCAAATAAAAACCATAGACTAAATTTAATTATCTCAAACATATTTGAGACTAATTAAACATTACTTGAATTTACCCCAAGTCCCACTAGTTAAATAATTAATTTAAATTGAGCTCTACAAGACTCAATAATATTTAATTAATTCAACACTTGAATTAATTTAATTATTTGGACTCTACTAGGTCCACTAGTGTTTAATTAATTCAACACTTGAATTAATTTAATTTAGTCCATAATAATGTTTATGAAAATCACAATTTTCAAATACATTATTCACTTGGCTAAATTTTAATTTAGGAACACTTCCATAAATTAAAATTTACATTTCTCTCATAGAAGTCATACTTTTATTTTTCTTTACACTTATAAACTCATTTATAAGTCGTTCAACACATTGAACTATTTTCTCCTTTATAGAAGTCATACTTCTAATTTTCCTTACGCTTATAAACTCCTTTATAAGCCGTTCAACCCATTGAACTATTTTTACTTCTCAACGGGATCTAGAAAGCTAGTACTTGTGTGGCCCTCAATGGTTCACTGATACAACTAGCCGTGGTTTCACATCTCCATGTGATTCGGACTAAACATGTCCTTATATGAGCATACCCCAATTGCTCCATTCTTACTTATCAACTCCTTGATAATAAGAACGTCAGAACTCAAGTCTGATAGTACCCAACCAATCATGTTAAACGCCTAGCAGCATCGCTTACATGATTCCCTAGGTATCAAATGATAGTGCCTGCAAGAACCATTCAATTATGGTTAGCGTACAGTACGGTCCCTTCAACTCATATATCCCGATCGATTCGACAACCATTGGTTTATCGAGAGTTGTCAATGAATCGATACTATGTGTCATGTCGTAGTTGCATCGATGGTGTAATCTATGAAACCCCTTTCATAATTACAACCATACTCTGGCCAGAGATTTCAACCTACATACACATGATAACACATAGGATATCCATACCCGAAGGTAAGCGGTGAATCCCCGACTACAATGCATCGACTCCTATATGTTTCGACATGACACCCAACCTTGCCACCTGATGACCCCATAAGAGTCGGCAAACAAGTCAAAGTGAAATGCTAGCACATAAGTCTCAATGTTGTCCCGGGTCATAAGGACTAATGGTGTACAACCATAAACTAGGACGTTTCCACTCGATAAGTGAGAACCACTTGGAAAGTCCTTTTATGGAGGGTTGTTCAGTGCACTCTACCAGGAGCACCTATCTGCATGCTCGGACATCACAATGTACCCTACCAATGAAACATGGTACTCACATCGCAGATACTAGTCTCTAACTCGAGCGGCCTATATCCTTCTTAGTGGCGGCTGAATCGACTAGGAACCGTTTAGAATATACAATATTACAAATATGAGTTTCATGATACTCATCATATGAGCATCTCATATTCTTTCTACCATTTCTATATTCAATGGCTTTATCTATGCAACTAGCATGGGTATACAGATAAAGATGTGCCAAAATAATAATATTCAAATATTACTAAAATAAAGATTGCTTATACATAGAGTTTCATTGTGAACACTCGGCCAACACTTGGCTCGACGGGCACCTACTCTAACAAGTCTCCCACTTGCACTAGAGCCAACTACCCATATGCTTTAAACCCATTGATTCGCGATGCTTGTCGAATAATGGTCCAGGTAAAGGCTTAGCTAGTGGATCAACAACATTATCGGTGCGGAGCCGACTTGTCGAAAGACACTTCTCTCTTCCACAATCTCTCCGAGGATGTGGTACTTTCTCAATACTAGTTTGGACTTTCTGATGAGACCTAGGCTCCTTTGCTTGAGCTATAGCTCCCGTGTTGTCACACAACACCGGGATAGGAGCAACTCCATTAGGAATAACGCCCAACTCTTGGACGAAATTCCTTATCCAAACAGCCTCCCTTGCTGCATCTAATGCAGCAATGTATTCGGCCTCTGTGCTGGAATCCGTAGTATTGTCTTGCTTGGAACTCTTCCAAGAGACAGCAGCACCATCGAGCATGAATACAAACCCAGAGGTTAGACTTCGAGTCATCGATATCGCTTTGGAAGCTAGAGTCGGTATAGCCTTCCAATTTTAGTTCTTCACCCCATAGACCAAGAACAATTTATTGGTCCTTCTCAACTACTTGAGGATGTCTTTCACAGCTTTCCAGTGTGGAAGACCAGGGGTTCGATTGATATCTACTCACTACACTTAGTGCGAAAGCCACGTCAGACGTGTAGATATCATCTCATACATGATGCTACCAATCGCAGATGCATAAGGAATTCTTGTCATCGTCACTATCTCTGCATCAGTCTTGGGAGACAGACTTGGATAAGGACACGCGATGAAACATTGGTAGATGTCCTCCCTTGGACTCATCCATCGAGAACGGCTTCACGATGGTATCAATGTATGTGGACTGGGTGAGACCAAGCAATCTTCTCGATCTATCTCAATAGATCTGTATTCCCAATACAAAAGATGCTTCACCCAAGTCCGTGCATCGAGAACTTACTCGCTAACCATATCTTAGTTGATTGCAACATTCCTACATCATTCCCAATGAGTAGAATGTCATCAACATAAAACACCAGGAATGTCACAACACTCCCACTGACCTTCTTATACACATAGGGTTCCTCAGGATTCTTAGTAAATCAAACTATTTGATTGTACTGTCGAATCTAGGGTCCAACTCCTAGATGCCTGCTTTAGATCATTAAATAGATCTCTGAAGTTTGCATACCATATGCTTCACTTCCGATAGATGTAAACCCTTCAGGTTAAGACATGTAAATAACTTTCTTAATATCCCCATTAAGAAAGGCTGTCTTGAACATCCATCTGCCATATCTCATAGTCATACCATGCAGCTATGGCTAGCAAATCCTTATGGACTTGAACATTGCAACTGGTGAAAAGGTTTCCTCAAAGTCAACTCCTTGTCTTTGAGTATATCCTTTTTCCACCAATCGCACCTTGAAGGTCAATACCTTCCCATCCGTCCCCAAGTCCCTATGGGAACCGTTCCCTCAGGTGGATCTATAAGATCTCACACTTGGTTCGAATGCATGGAATTCATCTCAGATTCCATAGCTTCAAGCCATTTGGATGAATCGGCATCAGATAACGCTTCCTTGAAGGTCCTTGGATCACATCCATGGTTAGGCTCATCATGGCCCTCTTCAAGAAGCAGACCATACCTCATAGGTGGTCTCGAGACTCTCTCGGATCTTCTAGGAGCTTGTATCTCCTCTCTTGGCTCTTCGGGTGTGGGTTCTTCAATTGTGGGTGTCTCTCGAACCTCTTCGAGTTCTATCATCTCCCTTTTTCTATCCAATAGAAATTCCTTTTCAAAAAAGGTTGCATTCCTAGAAACAAACATCTTTGTTTCTTGGGGATGATAGAAGTAGTATCCAACGAATTCATTGGATATCCTACAAAGTAGCATAAAATGGATCGACTATCCAATTTATCTCCCACTACCTGCTTCAATAAGCAGGGCACCCCACTATTCTAAGATAAGAATACTTAGGAGGCTTACCCATCCATATCTCATATGGTGTATGCCTTTGAATGGACATTTAGTGGATATCTTTTAATTTTAAGTTATAGAGATCGTTTTCAAGTTCACCAGTACCAATCAAACAGTCATTCATGTAAATGTTGCAAACACCTTTGTAAAAATAAACAAGAATATCCATTTTTATCAGCAATAGAAATGGAAACAATGTTTTTACAAAATTAGGTACAAACAAAACATCTCATAAAATTAACTTAAAACTATTGTTCAATAATAAGTAAACATCTTCAATAGCCTTGGCAAGCAACTCTTGCTCCATTGCCCATCCTCAAGAAGGTCACACCTTCCTTAAGCTTCCTACTTCATCTCATCACCTGTAACCCATTACAGAGATGTGAGTCATAACCGGTATCTAATACCCAAGAAGTAGAGTTAATTGAAATGTTTACTTCCAATTAGAACGTACCGTTTCCAGAACTCTTCTGGGCCAGATATTCCTTGCAATTTTGCTTCCAATGTCCAGGCTTCTTGCAGTGATGACAAACATCACAAGTCTTGTCAGCCCTAACTGGTATAGCTGCCACTACGAGATTCGGAGATTGCCTCAACAAGGGCACGTTCTTCTTGGGACGTTGGAAAGAACGCTTCTTTCCCTTCCCATGTGGATCAATCTTCGTACCAGATGAAGAACCCACATAAAGAACCAACTTCTCTTTCTTGATGGTTGATTCAAACGTAACAGCATATTCACCAACTCCTCAAGGGTCGGTTCTAGCTTGTTCATGTTGAAGTTCACCACAAAGGATCAAATGAGCTAGGCAGCGATAAGAGCAACACGCGGTGGTCAACTCCGAAGGCAAGATCAGATCCATGCCAACGAGCTTGTCCACGAGCCCGATCATCTTTAGGCCATGCTCATGGACCGAGGCCCCATCTCGCAGCGTAAAGTGATCAGCTCCTTGACGGTAGCATGCCTAAGAGGACGTGTTGCTCTCCAAAGAGCTCCTTGAGGTGCAAATGAATGTCAGCAGCACTCTTTGCACCCTCAAAACGCCTCTGCAGCTCATCATTCATAGAAGTCAGCATATAACACCTGGCTATCAAGTCATGGTCACACCATTCCGTGTAAGCCTGCAATTCCTCAGGAGTGCAGTCAGTCGGAGCCTCAACAGGGGGCGACTCAATCAGTATATATGCTACCCTTTCCGAATTCAAGACGATTTTTAGGTTCTTAGCCAAGTGAGGTAATTAGGTCCAGTTAATATGTTTTTGTCGAGTATTACGGATATTGGATTGCGAATCGATGACATCGTCAATTGTAGTGAAAAGTAAAAACAGATAAATGTTGATGACTATTTTAAAATATTTAGTAAGATATGAAGTTTGGACTTTTACTTCATAAATATTTGCTCCCACTGTTTTGACATCTTTCACTACCCTCTAGTGAAAACGGGAAACTCCTTTCCTCAGTAGGTACGTAAGGTCCATTTAGCGAATTATGATCCCGAATAATATCAGCCAATCACAATTCCTAAAATTTAGTTTCCAATTGCATCACAATGCAACCCTCTACGTAAACTTTTGTCTCACGTTTGATTAGGACCCAATATTATGACGTCGTTCATCTTTACGTGTCAAGCCTTACCCATCGATGTTGAACCTTAATGGACGGTCGCCATGAGTTCCCTCAATAATATGAGCCGAAATCATGGGAGTTCCACGTAGTTCACATCACCATGTCAATGGATGTCACAGCTTTCCGGCACCCAGGGCCCCCCCAATAATATGAGCCGAGCCCCGAGTACTGGTAGCGTTCATCATGCACCCATTGTCGATGGAAGACAAGGAAATTATAAACAAATTTATAATTCCCCTTTTCGGGCTTGATATTAATTTTGAATCTTATTCAAAATGAGGGTTTTTAATTTTGAAAGGTCTCATCATTAATTTTTATTTTAAAAGCTCGCCATGTTTGATCGTATGTTTTCCGGATTCATGCAACTTTGTTATTATCATAATAATAACGCACATACTCATTATTTATAACATATCATGCATATATTATAAACAGTAAACAAAACAAGGATGATCAATCGCCCCAATACTAATGGCCCATATGAGCTAAACACGGGCCTAGGTCCAATCCTAGGGTAAATGCACGGGATGCAAATGCAACTATTACATTAAGCTTCCAATATTTACATGTCTTCGATCTTCATAATCATCATGGCCACCATCTTCCAATCTTGATCATCCACTATACTAATATTTACAAATAAATATCCATGGCAAATAGGGATACATCTCATGGGGTGGGAACGGGCCATAAACCAAGCACACTTTATAAATTGATAATTATTACAATCATTCAACACAAATATCTTAGCATACACCTAGCAAATTGGGCTTGGGCTTTTGATCATCTTCATTCATAATATCACATATCATACACCATCAATTAATTATCACAATAATTAATTGATCCAATATTATATATCTTGATCCAATCACTAACCGCCACGATTATAGACTAAATTAACAAAGTATACAAACACATTTGTCTACTTTCAATTAATTTATTTATAACTGAATGTCTTGTAAATCACCATTTACTATAAATAATTAAACTCCAACTTAAATTATTTATTTCATGAGAAACATTTGCAAACGTTTGTAATTTTAAACTTAAGGGCCAAAAACTTATTTTTTCACCAAAAACATTTTGGCCCATTTAAAATTCACAAATATGTTAGCCATCCAATGGCCCAACAACGCAAGGCCCAAGACACTTTTGATAATCCAAAACCTTTTGGAAAACCCTAGTCGTCATCGCCGTCGCCGGAGCTCCGTCGGCCCGGATTCCGGCCAACTTACCAAAAATTTATTTATTTTTATTTAAAATGTTGGGGCTGTTCGGGCAGCCCAAGGGGCTTGCCCTAGCTGCCCGTTTCGTGCAGCCCCTCGGGCAGCCCAAGCTGCCCGAAATGGGCAGCACTTGCTGCCCAAAAACAGCCCCGAAAATGGCCTTGAATCGTTGCAAAAATTTTGTTCTCATGCGGTTAGAAATCGATCTCAACATAATATCTTGTAAATGCTACACAAATCGTAACCATAGCTCGGATACCACTTGAAAGGGGATCGGTTACGGTGACCGGAAGTGCAACGGAAGTTCAAAAAAATCGAATTTTCATGAAAATTTCGGCCACCATGTTGAAAAGTGTTTAGCAAATACAATAAACACAAAATGACATTCATAGGGTGTTTGAGAGAATATACCTATCAAACCTCTTGAGGTTGATGATGGCTCCAAACTTTGTTGTTAAACAACAAGCTCTTGAATGGCATGAAGATCTACAAGCTCTCCTTGGACTCCTTTCTTCAAAATTAGGTCCACCACCAACTAGGTAGATCCCCTCATATTTTGCACTAGAAAAATATGAGGATTTTCTTTGAGAAGTGAGTGTTTTCTCCACCAATTGAAGAACACAAAAATGGGAGAGAAATGAATAGTATTTTAGGCACTATTCATGCTAGGAGAGAAGGAGAGACATTTTTTTGGTTGTGGGAAAAGTTAAAGTTAAAAAGTTGCATGCCAAGCTTTGATATTTGAAAAAGTTGTCTCCAACTCTTCACCTCCCATGCATGCATATATTATATGGTTTTTAACAAATTAAAACCATGGACTAAATTTAATTATCTCAAACATATTTGAGACTAATTAAACATTACTTGAATTTACCCAAGTCTCACTAGTTAAATAATTAATTTAAATTGAGCTCTACAAGACTCAATATAATTTAATTAATTCAACACTTGAATTAATTTAATTATTTGGACTCTACTAGGTCCACTAGTGTTTAATTAATTCAACACTTGAATTAATTTAATTTAGTCCATAATAATGTTTATGAAAATCACAATTTTCGAATACATTATTCACTTGGCCAAATTTTAATTTAGGAACACTTCCATAAATTAAAATTTACATTTCTCTCATAGAAGTCATACTTCTATTTTTCTTTACACTTATAAACTCATTTATAAGTCGTTCAACACATTGAACCATTTTCTCTTTTATAGAAGTCATACTTCAATTTTGCTTACACTTATAACTCTTTTATAAGCCGTTCAACACATTAAACTATTTTTACTTCTCAACAGGATCTAGAAAGCTAGTACTTGTGTGGCCCTCAATGGTTCATAATACAACTAGCCGTGGGTTCACATCTCCATGTGATTCGGACTAAACTTGTCCTTATATGAGCATACCCCAATTGCTCCATTCTTATTTATCAACTCCTTGATAATAAGAACGCCAGAACTCAAGTCTGATAGTACCCCAACCAATCATGTTAAACGCCTAGCAGCATCGCTTACATGATTCCCTAGGTATCAAATGATAGTGCCTGCAAGAACCATTCAATTATGGTTAGCGTACAGTACGGTCCCTTCAACTCATATATCCCGATCGATTCGACAACCATTGGTTTATCGAGAGTTGTCAATGAATCGATACTATGTGTCATGTCGTAGTTGCATCATTGGTGTAATCTATGAAACCCCTTTCATAATTATCACCATACTCTGGCCAGAGATTTCAAACTACTAACACATGATAACACATAGGATATCCATACCCGAAGGTAAGCGGTGAATCCCCGACTACAATGCATCGACTCCTATGTGTTTCGACAGAACACCCAACCTTGCCACCTGATGACCCCATGAGAGTCGGTAAACAAGTCAAAGTGTAAATTCTAGCACATAGAGTCTCAATGTTGTCCCGGGTCATAAGGACTAATTCTGTACAACCATAAATTAGGACATTTTCACTCGATAAGTGCGAACCACTTGGAAAGTCCTTTTATGGAGGGTTGTTCAGTGCACTCTACAAGGAGCACCTATCTGCATGTTCGGACATCACAATGTCCCCTACCAATGAAACATGGTACTCACATCGCAGATACTAGTCTCGAACTCTAGCGGCCTATATCCTTCTTAGTGGCAGCTGAATCGACTAGGAACCGTTTAGAATATACAGTATTACAAATATGAGTTTCATGATACTCATCATATGAGCATCTCATAATCTTTCTACTATTTGTATATTCAAGGGCTTTATCTATGCAACTAGCATGGATATACAGATAAAGATGTGCCATAATAATAATTTCAAATATTATTAAAATAAAGATTGCTTATACATAGAGTTTCATTGTGAACACTCGGCCAACACTTGGCTCGACGGGCAACCTACTCTAACAGCTGATGCTCTGCCTTACTTGTTGAGAGGTTAGGCACTTTGCAACGAAAACAACTACGTCCTTCTTCTTTCCATTCCACCAGTAGTTATTCTTCAGATCCCTGTACATTTTGGTGCTTCTCGGGTGTACTGAAAATCTTGATTTATGTGCCTCGGCCATTACCTCCTTTCGTATTCCATCGATGTTTGGCACATACAATCGTCCCTTCATCCAGAGGACACCTTTTTCATCAATTTGAAATTCTGGCATCTTTCCTTCCTGAATTTGTTCCTTTATCTTGAAGGTACTGGTGTCTTGACTTTGCTTTAGTTTGATGGTTTCTTGGAGACCTGGCTGCACTGATAGTGACAATAAGCTCACCTTTCCGGGGTTCCTCCGGCTCAATGCATGCTGCCACTTTATTTGCTTTGCCCGGATGATTGCTGATTACCAAATCGTAATCTTTGAGAAGTTCCATCCACCTTCTTTGACTCATGTTTAATTCCTTCTGAGTGAAAATGTACTTGATGCTCTGATGATCAGTAAAAACTTCGCATTTTACTCCATAAAGGTAGTGCCTCCAGATTTTAAGCGCGAAAACTACTGCGGCTAGCTCCAAATCATGAGTGGGTTAATTCTGCTCGTATGGTTTCAATTGCCGTGAGGCATAAGCAATTACCTGCCCCTCTTGCATAAGCACACACCCTAATCCCCCTTTGAAGCGTCACTGTATACGGTGAAATTCTTACCATCCTCGGGAAGAACTAGTACTGGTGTGGATGCGAGTTTTGACTTCAGAGTTTCAAACTCTTTTCACAAGCTTCATTCCAAATGAATTTCGAATTTTTCTGAGTAAGTTTGGTAAGTGGAATGGCTATCGAAGAAAATCCTTCCACAAATTTTCTGTAGTAACCAGCTAAACCCAGAAAACTCCTTACTTCAGTCACCGTCTTTGGTTGTGGCCAATCCTTAGTTGCCTCCACCTTTTTAGGGTCTACTGACACTCCTAATTCAGAAATTATATGGCCTAGGAACGCCACACTTTTTAACCAAAATTCACACTTCTTGAATTTGGCATAGAGTTCCTTCTCACGCAGTGTCTGGAAAGTGAGACACAGATGTTCTCTATGTTCCTCTACACTTTGTGAGTATACAAGGATATCATCTATGAAGACAACTACAAACTTGTCAAGATATGGTTTGAATACCCGATTCATCAGGTCCATGAACGCTGCAGGAGCATTCGTTAGGCCAAAAGGCATTACTGTGAATTCGTAATGTCCATATCTTGTCCTAAAAGCAGTTTAGGGATGTCCTCTGCTTTGACCTTCAACTGGTGATAGCCTGATCTTAGATCAAGCTTTGAGAAAACTTTGGCTCCTTTTAGCTGATCGAAAAGATCTATTCATTCTCGGCAGTGGGTATTTATTCTTTATGGTGATCTTGTTTAGCTCCCGGTAGTCGATACATAACCTCATGCTTCCGTCTTTTTTCTTTACGAAAGCACTGGGGCTCCCCACGGAGATGCACTAGGGCGGATCTGCTTCTTATCCAGCAATTCTTGGAGTTGCTCCTTTAATTCCTTCAATTTAGCTGGAGCCATTCGGTATGGTGTCTTTGATATTGGTGCAGCACCAGGGACCAAATTGATTTCAAATTCTACTATCGGGTATCTCACCCGGTAGCTCCTCGGGAAACAAATCTGTAAATTCTTGAACAATTGGGATATCTTCCAACTTTGGGACTTCTTCTTCTTTGATTTCTTTTATTTACTGCCAGGTAAATTTCTTCTCCTTCCTTTATAGCCTTCCAGGCTTGCGAAGCTGACAGTAGGAATTTTCTTTTTGGATTTCCCGTGAAATAAGACTTCCTCTTTAGTAGGAGTCTGAAGTCTAATTTCTTTCTTTTGACAGTCCACAATGGCATGGTTTTTAGCTAACCAGTCCCTTCCGAGGATAATGTCAAGCTCAACCATATTGAGTTGAATTAATACCACTTCAAAAGTTTCTTCATTGATTCAAATTTCACAGTTTCGATACACTTTCTGAGTTCAATTGTTTTGCTGGCAGGTGTTGCTACTCTTAACGGTTCACTAAGAATATCATTGTCAAGTTTAAGATTCTTGGAAATTCTTCTAGACACAAATGAATTTGTGGCACCACAATCAAACAAAGTATATGCAGGCATTTTATTGAGTAAGATGGTACCTGCCACTACTTCGTTGCTGTTATCGGCTTCCTCTTGGGTTATTGCATAGACTCGAGCATTAGTCTTGTTTTCTTGTTGTTTGCTAGGCCCCGTCTTTTGTCCTTGTTGTCTGGACAATCTCTAATTCGATGGCCCACTTTTCCGCACTTAAAACATGCCTTGACTTCCGATAGCATTCTCCGATATGATACTGTTTACATGTGTCACACCACTTCCCTTCTCTATTGCCAGTATTGCTAGAACTCCCTTTGAAAGACCCTCCTAAATAGTTTGTTTTCTTAAACTTGGGACTGTTCTGAATAGATTGATTGATCATCGGCCTTTGTTCTTGTTTTCTTCCTCGCGCCTCTTGATATCAGTTTTGCGCTCATTGCAACGCCCATCAAATCTGCAAAACTGCTTGGTTTGAATACTGCCAGTGCCGACTGAATTCGGCTGTTGAGTCCCTTTTTGAAACGATGCATCTTCATGGTTTCGTCAAACATAATGGTGGGGACATAAATTCCCAGATCATTAAATCTCGACGTGTATTCCATTACCGTCATATCCGGTGACTGTCTGAAATGTTCAAATTCATCATCAGCTTTTGTAGACGAAAAACCGGTCGGATAGTATTGCTTCAGAAATTCTTTCCTAAAAATCTGCCATGTGATTTCCTCCACTTCCGCCAAATATGGCGACACAGTCTCCCACCACTTCCTAGCTCGGTCTCTAGAAACGGTACTACAACCTCTACTCTCAATTCTTCAGGTACCTCCAGTAAGTGTAGTTGGGATTCGACATTTTTAAGCTAGTTATGACTGACTTCTGGGTCTGGGTTTCCATCGAAGGTCGGAACTCGGTTCCTCCTGAGAGATTCGTAATGGTACTTAATTCCACGGGGCTGTGGTTCAGGTGGTGGCTGTATGGCATTGGCCAGGGGATTCACAATTCCTTGCAATGTAGCGGCTACGATAGTTGTTATTGCCATCATATCCTCTTGGCTGAGGTTCACCCTGGGTGGTGGTGGTGGTGGATTCTCGTTTTGATTGTCGCACGAGGATTACGGTTGTGACGGGGAGGTCTGCCTGCCATATCCTATAAACGTGTATTTTATTAATTTGTTTGCCACCATATTAATCAAAGAAATAATTTCATTAAATTGTAAAAAGTTTTCATACAACCAATCTTGTCAAATAATTGATCAAATACTTCTAGATACAATCGAAGCCTACTAGAGCTCTCTCTCTCTACTCATCTCACTTCCCCATCCCTATTGCTTCATTAACTTCTTTCCTCCACCGGATTCGCTTCCATTTTCTCCATTTGTTCCTCCATATTGATCATTTCATTTTGCAGATGCTCAATGAAATTCTGCAGTTGTGTATTTGATGATCGAGGTTGTTAACTTGTTCCTGCAGCTCTTGTATCGTTGATTAATTCACTTTCTCGTCGTTTTCTTGCTCGTCAATTTGTTTTTGAAGACGATGTTGAATTTTGAGAAGACTATCATTTCGGATTTGGAACGAGCCAATCATGTCTTGTGCTTTGTTTAACTCTTGCTTAGTGTCTCAAGACGACGTTATGACTCTAGGTGATAAGCTGTCTATCGCCTAACGTCTTCGTGTAGTTTCTTCTTCCTTCACTCTGGCTTCACGGAGATCCTCCATCATCCATACGTTATTTCCGTCCAACTGATAGTTTTCTCTCTCGCGAGTTTTTCATTTTTTCTTTTAGTATTTTAATTTCTGAATACTTTTCTTGAAGTTCATTTTAAAGTTATTTATAATGCGTTGGAGATCCATGTAGTGTTCCTATAAAAAAAACATTTTTATAAATAAGATACTCGTCAATTGTAAATGTGCAATAATAGAAAGTTAATAGATAGTTTCAAATAATTTGATTCACATAATAGTTTCTCAGCCACAAATTTGCTACAATTTAATATTTTATGATAATGCTAATCTAATCGAACATCTCTCCATCATCGCTGTCACTGGCACTGTCATCTCCATCGACCTCCATCGGTGCTACTTCTTCTTCCTCCATGTTCTCTATCACTGAATGTAGGTAGTTATTTTGGTCTTGAAGCCTGTCCATAGCTCTGTGGATCTTCGAAATGTACCGATCCTGCCTGGCGATGAACTCCTCCTGGCGCTGGCGGGCCTGAGCAGCACGCCCGCGCTCTATCTCCACTCTCTCCAATAAGTCTCTGTTAAGTGAAGCCAATCGCGTGATGCGAGAGGAGTCGGTCGATATCTGCAGCAGCTGGCTCTCAGCCAAGTCTAGATGATTGGACAACCGTTGTACCTCGTCCAAGTATGTGACTACCTCACTAAGCTCCAGTTTCTCCACTTTTCCTTTGCCAGTTGCGCCTTCAAGGTCGTAATCTCCCTAGTTTGATTATCTATGGTAAGCTGACGCATACGGAGAGCAGCATGTGCGCGAGTACGAGGGGCAGCCATTTCCTAGGACAAAAATGGAAGGTAAAGCATCATAATCGTATAAAGGGCGGAAAAGCAAAAATAATAGAACAAGCGGTCGTGAAAATTTTTCGATCTAAGAGATTTTAAGAACGAAGGATAATTTTTGAAGTCTATTCGAAATTTCGGAAACGGATGAAAGTTAGACTTCAGGGTAGATGAAGTTGGACTCGAATTGGGATACACTAGGATTTTTCCAAAATTTGACTTCGCCAAATTTTGTCTGTCCAAATCCCAGCGGGATTATGAACCTGGCGGCTCTGATACCACTTAAATGTCACGCACCGAAACCGAGCGATTGTGACATCCGGCATTGTTTAACAATTAAATTGAAAACAATAAAGCCTCTTATCAAATAACCAGTATTTTTCATAAATAAAAT